>NC_057807.1:202621141-202777939 GCF_018294505.1 Triticum aestivum | reverse complement strand
ACGGGGTCTAGGGCCCGTGGTCCCGTGCGCACGATACACAAACCGAGGGCACGGGGTCACCTGGGACTCGCAGGTTTGGCAGATTTCTTTGTGATTTGGGCTCCAAATGGATGGATCTCGTGGTTGGGGAGTAGCTGAGGGTAGGGGGTGTTATGGAGGACGGCGGGACAGCGGAAGAAACACACTGGAAGGGCCGTGCGCACGGGGTCTGACAGGCCCATGTGCAGGGGGGCCCGTGTGCACGGGGTCCCGATGGCCCGTGTGCACGGGGTCCCGATGGCCCGTGTGCACGGGGTCCTCTGAGAGCGGACGAACTGCTCCTGATCCGTGGCAAATCTCGAATATGAGGTCAAAATCGAATGGTGGAAGGTAGGGGAAGGTGGAGGAAAGCTGATCCACTTGAAACCAAGCAAATTCATGGATCAAATCCAACAAAATCACACTAAACCAACAAATCACAAAAAACTTTGGGGCTATTTTTGGTGGGGAAATTTTCGAATTTAGGACAAAAACAACAAAATCAAGCTAGAAAACACGGGGTAGGGGCTCCAAAAACGTGATCAACGTGGCTCATGATACCATATGATGTAGGGTGGAACCCTATGGGGATGATCTTTCACGTTTGGAGTGGATCCCTACGATGAACACGAAGAACGAGCAGAAGAGCACGAGGGAAATCAAGGGGAAAACACAAGAGAATCACTAAAACCAACAAGATTCGATTACACATGCGCTAGAACGATGAACACAAAGAGAGATACACGATCCACGATCAACATAGGACGATACAAGAGGTACCCGGGTTCTTCTCCATGAGGAGGTCTTGATAGGGGCCACCCATGAGGGGATCTTGAGCTAGGTCACTCCAAGAGGAGGTCTTGATCTCCTAGTGGAGTGGATCCATGGAGCAAAGCTCTCATATGTCTAACATACCCTTTGCTAACCCTAACAAATTGTCTAGGTACGGAATATGTACTCTTGGGGACGAAGTGGAGGAAGAGGGGCTCGGAGTGGAGATCACGGTCGTCCATCCTGATGAGCCCGTGCGCACGGTGTAAGTTGGGCCCGTGCGCACGGGGGTCCCGTGGGCACGGTACAGGCTCGTGCGCATGGGGTGCTCCAGCGCAAACTCTTTGAGTAGTCCGTGCGCACGGGGTCTCGGGGGCCCGTGCGCATGGGGTCGCCTGGGACCTCCTGTCCAGCTCCTGTTGGGCTCCATCTTCTTCCTTGTGGCCTTGGGGTCCTTCTCCTTGGCCTCCGGGAAGCTCTTTAGCTGCTTGGCGGCGGACGTCCTCGAACCTGAAGATGCACAATGTTCCGTGGTGAGGTAGCGGCCAAGTCCTATGGATATTCATGTAAATCTTGAAAAGGAGCGGGTTCACCTTAAGTCCGGTAGGTCCACTTGGGGCTTGATGTGCTATGAAGGTGTACATGGAGATGAACGTGGGATGCTCCGTATCAATAACTTTGTCATTCGGAGTCTGTGTCGGACCCACAAGTACTCAAACTACTCGTGGCGAGCGTGCGAATCCAGAAAATTCTCCCGGCTTGTGTTAGGAGGTCTGGAGTACCATCAAATTCGTCCTTAAGCAGGACTTTTTGGCCCTGAAAGTCAAAGCACATCATTCGTCGCTGTTTTCCAGAAAAGTTCCTGAACCCATTGGCACTTCCTTTTGAAGGAAATTTAAGAGATTATGTTGCTTATAGACATTAGCCCCCCTGGTAGAGACAAACGTAGCTTTCTGCAGATGTTGTATGATCCAAGCAATCTAATTTGGCCAGAAATTGTGATGAGGACATCAATACCATTGTTACACCCACAGCCCCTGCTGCTATACATACTGGACCAATTACTAGAGCTCGCACACTCCAACTAAATTACTAGGTACTTTCGTTTCTTGGTAATGATTCTAATGTTCATGAGAATATGATGCTGCCTAAATTGGATACATTTGTTTTGCTTACAAATGAAGGGCCTAGCTTGGAGAAGGATGAACATTGGAGCAAGAACAAGCATGGAGATGATGGCATGCGCAGGGGGAACAAGAACGGAATTACAAGTGATGATTTCAGGACTTTGAAGCCACCATAATGAGTGCATGAAGCCTTGGACGAAATATACAAGATGCCACTTCATAAATTTCGTCCAGAGGTTATTGTAGGTGCTGCGTCACCTTATTATTGGGCCAGGCCCATGTAATTTCGAAATACATAAGTATAGGCTATTTTTAGAGTCCGTATGTGTGGGGAAACAAGAGATAGGATTAGTTTCGGACCCCTCCACCAAGGGCCACGAAATTCACCCCCTCTTCCTCCATATATACAGCCCTTAGGGCACCGTTTAGACTTTGGGTTTTGTTTAGATTAAAGTTCGCCATAGCTGCAACTTCACGTACTTCGTTTGTGTTCAACGAGCAGACAAAGGCGTCACAGAACCCCACCTTGATCAATAAAGCTTTCCTCTTATATTGGCAATATCTAGATTGCAATCTTAGTTTCTTGCTTGTTCTTCGTTTGCCTGCAGGAAACAGACCTTCGTGGTCAGGTTGATCGTGCTCCGGCGTGGTCAATAACCTCTTGGAGTTGGTTTAGCGATTGCTAAGGCGCAACGTTCTCGCACGTTCGTAGTCGGATCATCAAAGTCGACTTCCTCCAAAACGATAGCCACCATCTCATCGAAAGACGGGACACCTTTGCCTCTATCAAGTGGTATCAGATTTCCAGGTTGCTCGGTGAGATTTTACAGTTTTTTGTAGTTCAGATCGAGTCTGTTCGTCATACATATAGTCCATGAAAAAGCCACACAAAAATTTAGGGTTAGTTCATCATATCCGAACCAGTCTGAGCCATTGCATAATCTTTTCTGTATTTGAATTGTTGAATTTGCGGTTGCATCGTCGTGTCTAGTTGCTGGTCTTAGTGTCTAGTCTTTTAGAGTTTCGAGTTCTATTCACAAGTTGTCACGCCGCCGCCGCATCATCATCATCACCGCTGCCATATCCCACCATTGTCATCACCGCTGCCATATACCACCATCGTCATCACCGCTGCCATCTACCATCATCGACATTACCGCAGGCATATACCACATATCCACCTCCATCACGCCAATCCGAGTCCACCTACAACATATATCCGCCACCAGTCCGAGTTCCACCCGATTCATCTCCGCCACCAGTCCGAGTTCCACCAGATTCATCTCCGCCACCAGTCCTAGTCCGAGTCCAGTATTTGTTGCTTTGTTTTCGATTTCCAGATCACGCCATACTCCGAGTCGTGATAGAGAAGGACTCCCAAACTTTCGGGTTACCCGCAGTAGAAAAATAGCTGCAGTTTCAAAAAATTCTGGCTAGGCACTTTCTAGACCATTTGTAGACTTTTTCGAAAACAATTTGTTGCGGAGCAAAAAAAAGAGGAAAAAGAAGTGCAAAAAAAGTGAAAAAAAGAGGAAAAAAAATTCAGAGTGTGCTCCTCCCTTGTTTACGTGCAGCGCCGTGATTTTGTTAGTGTTCTAGGCTTGCGTCTCTAGCACGGTCTAGCCTAGGACCAGCACAGTACCATCGTTGAGCGTTTATTCAACTTTGCATCTCTGAATTGATTATTGCTGACCCTTTTTACTACCATATTATAACCCTTCCCAACTCCACATACATCTATGTCATGCGTTTGATTCTCCCTGGTAATCGCTCTATCCAAGCTTTGAGAGTTTTGACTACAACGGTTGCCGATCACCACCTGTTGCTGGGTAAGAACTGGTAAGAATTTGAGATTTGCTTGAAGGATTTGTGACATACCACCACCACCACCGCTTCCTACTAGTCTATAGAATCATATTATTTTGTGTTTCTATTGCTGCTAACTATGCCAGGATCACAAGCCGATGAGATTGACTGGGAGAACATGACGAACAAGGATCTTCATGATAAGTTTCATCAAATGTTGGGTCAACAGGTGGAAGACGTGATGGCTAGTTTTGGAAAGGCATTGGAGAGGATGGATGACATTGAGAAGACAATTGACACCAAGTTGGACGCCAAGTTTGATGAATTACTCAAATGTCTCCCACAACCAGTTCTACGCCGCGATACAGTAGGGCGAGCACAGTGTGTTCGTATTGAACCAGGACAAAATTCTGGTGCCGCTGCTACTGCTGTTGGTGCTTCTGTAGCTCCTGCTGTTACTTCAGAGGTGGAGGACTATTACGAGGATGAGATCGATCAAAATCAGAACTATGTGCAGCCACCAGCACCACCACCAGCAGGTCGACCTCAGGTATAAATGTTCGCAACGGTAGGCCTGCACCACCACCTCAGGTACGAGATAATGACCATATTCCGAAACTGAAATTGAATATTCCACCATTTGAGGGTAGATATGTTCCTGATATATATCTTACTTGGGAGTTAGAAACTGAACAACGTTTTACATGTTTACAATATCCCGAGGAGAGACGGGTTGCTGCTGCTGTTTGTGCTTTCACTAGTTTTGCATGTGTATGGTGGTCTGAACATTGTAGATTATATCCTCTTCCAACTACTTGGGCTGCTTTGAAAACTGCTATGCGTACTCATTGGGTTCCACCATATTATCAACGTGAATTGCTTCAAAAATTGCAGCGTTTAAGACAAGGAAAAAATTCTGTAGAAGAATATGATCAGGAATTACAAACTGGCATGATTAGATGTGGTATTGTTGAGGAGAATGAAGCTATGCTTGCACGTTTTATGGGTGGATTAAATAGACAGATTCAGACCATTCTAGAGTATAAGGAGTATACTAATATCACTCGTTTATTCCATCTTGCTTGTAAAGCTGAACATGAAGTGCAGGATCGACAAGCATTGGCACAAACTAACTTTTCTGCAGGTCGACTTTCATCATGGACACCGCGTGCATCCTCTAGTTCCACTACACCAGCACCTCCATCAGCTGCTACCTCCAGCCGTGATACAAGAAAGCAGGCACAACCTCCACTATCTGCCAAGAGCGCACCTGTCGGGCCTACACAGAGCTCATCTTCTTCCATGGCATCAACTGGGCACACAAGTGATATTATTTGTCGTTGTTGTAAGGGAAGAGGTCATTATGCGAGAGAATACAAATCTCAGCATGTGATGATTGCTATTGAGGATGGTGGGTATGAGTCCGCTAGTGACTATGATGAGGAGACGTTGGCTCTTATTACACGTGAAGAACACGGTGGAGATGATTCTGATCATGAGACGCAATACATGGCTCCTGAAGACACTGACAGGTATGAATGTTTAGTTGCTCAACGTGTTTTGAGTGTGTAGGTCACACAAGCTGAGCAAAATCAGAGGCACAATTTGTTCCATACCAAGGGAGTTGTGAAGGAACGTTCTGTGCGCGTCATCATAGACGGATGGAGCTGCAACAACTTGGCTAGCATGGAGATGGTGGAGAAGCTTTCTCTCACCAGAAGACCACATCCACATCCTTACTACATCCAATGGTTCAACAACAGCGGCAAGGTTAAGGTAACACGTACTGTTCGTGTGCATTTTAGTATCTCTACATATGCTGATTATGTTGATTGTGATGTGGTACCTATGCAAGCATGTTCCTTATTACTTGGTAGACCATGGCAATTTGATAAAAATTCTGTACACCATGGTAGAAACAATCAGTATACTCTTGTTCATAAGGATAAAAATATTACTTTGCTTCCTATGACTCCTGATTGTATTTTGAAAGATGATATTAATAGAGCTAATAAAGCAAAACAGGAGAAGAATAAGAGCGAAAATCAGATTGTGGCAAAAGAATTTGAGCAACAAATGAAGCCTAATAATAAACCATCTAGTGTTGCTTCTGAAATAAAATTGAAAAGTGCATGTTTATTTGCCACCAAATCTGATATTGATGAGCTAGATTTCAGCAAATCTGTTTGTTATGCTTTTGTGTGCAAAGAGGCATTATTTTCATTCGAGGACATGCCTTCCTCTTAGCCTCCTGCTGTCACTAACATTTTGCAGGAGTTCGCTGACGTCTTTCCACAAGACATGCCACCGGGATTACCGCCTATTCGAGGGATTGAGCATCAGATTGACTTAATTCCCGGTGCTTCACTTCCAAACCGTGCGCCATACCGTACCAATCCAGAGGAGACGAAGGAGATTATGCATCAAGTACAAGAGCTGCTCGACAAAGGTTATATACGCGAATCCCTTAGTCCTTGTGCTGTTCCTATTATTCTAGTGCCGAAAAAGGATGGTACATCACGTATGTGTGTTGATTATAGAGGCATTAATAATATTACTATTCGTTATCGTCATCCTATTCCTAGGCTAGATGATATGCTTGATGAATTGAGTGGTTCTACAATATTCTCCAAAGTTGATTTGCGTAGTGGCTACCATCAAATTCGTATGAAATTGGGAGATGAATGGAAAACAGCATTTAAAACTAAGTTTGGATTATATGAGTGGTTAGTCATGCCTTTTGGGTTAACTAATGCACCTAGTACTTTCATGAGATTAATGAACGAAGTTTTACGTGCTTTCATTGGACGATTTGTGGTAGTTTACTTTGATGACATACTGATTTATAGCAGATCTTTGGAAGAACATTTGGAACATTTACGTGCTGTTTTTATTGCTCTACGTGATGCACGTTTGTTTGGTAACCTTGGGAAGTGCACCTTTTGCACCGACCGAGTATCTTTTCTTGGCTATGTTGTTACTCCACAGGGGATTGAAGTTGACAAAGCCAAGATTGAAGCTATTGAGAGTTGGCCGCAGCCCAAAACGGTCACACAAGTGAGGAGTTTTCTTGGCCTCGCTGGATTCTATAGGCGTTTTGTGAGAGATTTCAGCACCATTGCTGCACCTCTCAACGAGCTTACAAAGAAGGATGTGCCTTTTGTTTGGGGTACCGCACAGGAAGAAGCCTTCACGGTATTGAAAGATAAGTTGACACATGCTCCTTTACTCCAACTTCCTGATTTTAATAAGACTTTTGAGCTTGAATGTGATGCTAGTGGAATTGGATTAGGAGGTGTGTTATTACAAGATGGCAAACCTGTTGCATACTTTTCTGAAAAATTGAGTGGGCCTAGTCTGAATTATTCTACTTATGATAAAGAATTATATGCTCTTGTTCGGACTTTAGAAACATGGCAACATTATTTATGGCCCAAAGGATTTGTTATACATTCTGATCATGAATCTTTGAAACATATTAAAAGTCAAGCTAAACTGAATCGTAGACATGCTAAATGGGTTGAATTCATTGAGACTTTCCCTTATGTCATTAAACACAAGAAGGGAAAAGAAAATGTTATTGCTGATGCATTGTCTCGTCGCTATACTATGCTTTCACAACTTGACTTCAAAATATTTGGTTTGGAGACCATCAAAGATCAATATGTGCATGATGCTGATTTTAAAGATGTAATGCAGAATTGTAAAGAAGGAAGAATGTGGAACAAGTTTCTCGTTAACGATGGATTTGTGTTTCGTGCTAACAAGCTATGCATTCCAGCTAGCTCCGTTCGTCTTTTGTTGTTGCAGGAAGCGCATGGAGGAGGATTAATGGGACATTTTGGCGTGAAGAAGACGGAGGACGTACTTGCTACACATTTCTTTTGGCCAAAGATGAGACGGGATGTTGAGCGTTTTATTGCTCGATGCACTACATGTCAAAAAGCTAAGTCACGACTCAATCCTCATGGTTTATATATGCCTTTGCCTGTACCTAGTGTTCCTTGGGAGGATATATCTATGGACTTTGTTTTAGGTTTACCTCGAACAAAGAAGGGGAGGGATAGCATATTTGTTGTCGTGGATAGATTCTCGAAAATGGCACACTTTATACCATGTCATAAAAGCGATGATGCTGTTAATGTTGCTGATTTGTTCTTTCGTGAAATTATTCGCTTTCATGGTGTGCCAAATACTATTGTTTCAGATCGTGATACTAAATTTCTTAGCCACTTTTGGAGATGTTTATGGGCTAAGTTGGGGACTAAACTGCTTTTTAGTACTACTTGTCACCCCCAAACTGATGGACAAACTGAAGTAGTCAATAGAACGTTGTCTACTATGCTTAGGGCTGTTTTGAAGAATAATAAGAAAATGTGGGAGGAATGCTTGCCTCATATTGAATTTGCTTATAATCGTTCATTGCATTCTACTACTAAGATGTGCCCTTTTGAAGTTGTGTATGGTTTCCTACCTCGTGCACCTATTGATTTGTTGCCTCTTCCATCTTCGGAGAAGGTTAATTTTGATGCTAAAAAACATGCTGAATTGATTTTAAAAATGCATGAGTTAACTAAGGAAAACATTGAGCGTATGAATGCTAAATATAAACTTGCTGGAGATAAGGGTAGAAAACATGTTGTGTTTGCACCTGGAGATCTTGTTTGGTTACATTTGCGTAAGGATAGATTTCCTGATTTGCGCAAATCAAAGCTAATGCCACGTGCTGATGGTCCCTTTAAGGTGTTAGAGAAAATAAATGATAATGCATATAAACTTGAGCTGCCTGCAGATTTTAGGGTTAGTCCCACTTTTAACATTGCAGATTTGAAGCCTTATTTGGGTGAGGAAGATGAACTTCCGTCGAGGACGACTTCATTTCAAGAAGGGGAGGATGATGAGGACATCAATACAATTGTTACACCCACAGCCCCTGCTGCTATACATACTGGACCAATTACTAGAGCTCGTGCACGCCAACTAAATTACCAGGTACTTTCGTTTCTTGGTAATGATTCTAATGTTCATGAGAATATGATGCTGCCTAAATTGGATACATTTGTTTTGCTTACAAATGAAGGGCCTAGCTTGGAGAAGGATGAACATTGGAGCAAGAACAAGCATGGAGATGATGGCATGCGCAAGGGGAACAAGAACGGAGTTACAAGTGATGATTTCAGGACTTTGAAGCCACCATAATGGGTGCATGAAGCCTTGGACGAAATATACAAGATGCCACTTCATAAATTTCGTCCCGAGGCTATTTTAGGTGCTGCGTCACCTTATTATTGGGCCAGGCCCATGTAATTTCGAAAGACATAAGTATAGGCTATTTTTAGAGTCCGTATGTGTGGGGAAACAAGAGATAGGGTTGATTTCGGACCCCTCCACCAAGGGCCACGAAATTCCCCCCTCTTCCTCCATATATACAGCCCTTAGGGCATCGTTTAGACTTTGGGTTTTGTTTAGATTAAAAGTTCGCCATAGCTGCAACTTCGCGTACTTCGTTTGTGTTCAACGACCAGACAAAGGCGTCACAGAACCCCACCTTGATCAATAAAGCTTTCATCTTATATTCGCAATATCCAGATTGCAATCTTAGTTTCTTGCTTGTTCTTCGTTTGCTCGCAGGAAACAGACCCTCGTGGTCAGGTTGATCGTGCTCCGGCGTGGTCAATAACCTCTCGGAGTTGGTTTAGCGATTGCTAAGGCGCGACGTCCTTGCACGTTCGTAGTCGGATCGTCAAAGTCGACTTCCACCAAAGCGATATCCATCATCTCATCGAAAGACGGGACACCTCCGCCTCTATCACCTTTACTCCAACTTCCTGATTTTAACAAGACTTTTGAGCTTGAATGTGATGCTAGTGGAATTGGATTAGGAGGTGTGTTATTACAAGATGGCAAACCTGTTGCATACTTTTCTGAAAAATTGAGTGGGCCTAGTCTGAATTATTCTACTTATGATAAAGAATTATATGCTCTTGTTCGGACTTTAGAAACATGGCAACATTATTTATGGCCCAAAGAATTTGTTATACATTCTGATCATGAATCTTTGAAACATATTAAAAGTCAAGCTAAACTGAATCGTAGACATGCTAAATGGGTTGAATTCATTGAGACTTTCCCTTATGTCATTAAACACAAGAAGGGAAAAGAAAATGTTATTGCTGATGCATTGTCTCGTCGCTATACTATGCTTTCACAACTTGACTTCAAAATATTTGGTTTGGAGACCATCAAAGATAAATATGTGCATGATGCTGATTTTAAAGATGTATTGCAGAATTGTAAAGAAGGAAGAACATGGAACAAGTTTGTCGTTAATGATGGATTTGTGTTTCGTGCTAACAAGCTATGCATTCCAGCTAGCTCTAATCGTCTTTTGTTGTTGCAGGAGGCGCATGGAGGAGGTCTAATGGGACACTTTGGCGTGAAGAAGATGGAGGACGTACTTGCTACACATTTCTTTTGGCCAAAGATGAGACGGGATGTTGAGCGTCATATTGCTCGCTGCAATACATGTCAAAAAGCTAAGTCACGACTCAATCCTCATGGTTTATATATGCCTTTGCCTGTACCTAGTGTTCCTTGGGAGGATATATCTATGGACTTTGTTTTAGGTTTACCTAGAACAAAGAAGGGGAGGGATAGCATATTTGTTTTCGTGGATAGATTCTCGAAAATGGCACACTTTATACCATGTCATAAAAGCGATGATGCTGTTAATGTTGCTGATTTGTTCTTTCGTGAAATTATTCGCTTGCATGGTGTGCCAAATACTATTGTTTCAGATCGTGATACTAAATTTCTTAGCCACTTTTGGAGGTGTTTATGGGCTAAGTTGGGGACTAAACTGCTTTTTAGTACTACTTGTCACCCCCAAACTGATGGACAAACTGAAGTAGTCAATAGAACATTGTCTACTATGCTTAGGGCTGTTTTGAAGAATAATAAGAGAATGTGGGAGGAATGCTTGCCTCATATTGAATTTGCTTATAATCGTTCATTGCATTCTACTACTACGATGTGCCCTTTTGAAGTTGTGTATGGTTTCCTACCTCGTGCACCTATTGATTTGTTGCCTCTTCCATCTTCAGAGAAGGTTAATTTTATTGCTAAAGAACGTGCTGAATTGATTTTGAAAATGCATGAGTTAACTAAGGAAACATTGAGCGTATGAATGCTAAATATAAACTGGCTGGAGATAAGGGTAGAAAATATGTTGTGTTTGCACCTGGAGGTCTTGTTTGGTTACATTTGCATAAGGATAGATTTCCTGATTTGCGCAAATCAAAGCTAATGCCACGTGCTGATGGTCCCTTTAAGGTGTTGGAGAAAATAAATGATAATGCATATAAACTTGAGCTGCCTGCAGATTTTGGGGTTAGTCCCACTTTTAACATTGTAGATTTGAAGCCTTATTTGGGTGAGGAAGATGAACTTCTGTCGAGGACGACTTCATTTCAAGAAGGGGAGGATGATGAGGACATCAATACCATTGTTACACCCACAGCCCCTGCTGCTATACATACTGGACCAATTACTAGAGCTCGCTCATGCCAACTAAATTACCAGGTACTTTTGTTTCTCGGTAATGATTCTAATGTTCATGAGAATATGATGCTGCCTAAATTGGATACATTTGTTTTGCTTACAAATGAAGGGCCTAGCTTGGAGAAGGATGAACATTGGAGCAAGAACAAGCATGGAGATGATGGCATGCACAAGGGGAACAAGAACAGAGTTACAAGTGATGATTTCAGGACATTGAAGCCACCATAATGGGTGCAGCCTTGGACGAAATATACAAGATGCCACTTCATAAATTTCGTCTAGAGGCTATTCTAGGTGCTGCGTCACCTTATTATTGGGCCAGGCCCATGTAATTTCGAAATACATAAGTATAGGCTATTTTTAGAGTCCGTATGTGTGGGGAAACAAGAGATAGGGTTGATTTCGGACCCATCCACCAAGGGCCACGAAATTCCGCCCCTCTTCTTCCATATATACAGCCCTTAGGGCACCGTTTAGACCTTGGGTTTTGTTTAGATTAAAGTTCGCCATAGCTGCAACTTCGCGTACTTCGTTTGTGTTCAACGACCAGACAAAGGCGTCACAGAACCCCACCTTGATCAATAAAGCTTTCATCTTATATTCGCAATATCCAGATTGCAATCTCAGTTTCTTGCTTGTTCTTCATTTGCTCGCAGGAAACAGACCCTCGTGGTCAGGTTGATCATGCTCCGGCGTGGTCAATAACCTCTCGAAGTTTGTTTAGCGATTGCTAAGGCGCGACGTCCTCGCACATTCGTAGTTGGATCATCAAAGTCGACTTCCACGAAAGCGATATCCATCATCTCATCGAAAGACGGGACACCTTTGCCCCTATCATTTTGCATGTGTATGGTGGTCTGAACATTGTAGATTATATCCTATTCCAACTACTTGGGCTGCCTTGAAAACTGCTATGCGTACTCGTTGGGTTCCACCATATTATCAACATGAATTGCTTCAAAAATTGCAGCGTTTAAGACAAGGAAAAATTTTTGTAGAAGAATATTATCAGGAATTACAAACTGGCATGATTAGATGTGGTAGTGTTGAGGAGAATGAAGCTATGCTTGCACGTTTTATAGGTGGATTAAATAGAGAGATTCAGACCATTCTAGAGTATAAGGAGTATACTAATATCACTCGTTTATTCCATCTTGCTTGTAAAGCGGAACGTGAAGTGCAGGATCGACAAGCATTGTCGCGAACTAACTTTTCTGCAGGTCGACTTTCATCATGGATGCCGCGTGCATCCTCTACTTCCACTGCACCAGCACCTCCGACAGCTGCTACCTCCAGTCGTGATACAAGAAAGCAGGCACAACCACCACTATCTGCCAAGAGCGCACCTGCCGGGCCTACGTAGAGCTCTTCTTCGTCCATGGCATCAACAGCGCACACAAGTGATATTATTTGTCGTCGTTGTAAGGGAAGAGGACATTATGCGCGAGAATGCAAATCTCAGCGTGTGATGATTGCTACTGAGGATGGTGGGTATGAGTCTGCTAGTGACTATGATGAGGAGATTTTAGCCCTTATTACAAGTGAAGAACACGGTGGAGATGATTCTGATCATGAGACGCAATACATGGCTCCTGAAGATGCTGACAGGTATGAATGTTTAGTTGCTCAACGTGTTTTGAGTGTGCAGGTTACACAAGTTGAGCAAAATCAAAGGCATAATTTGTTCCATACAAAGGGAGTTGTGAAGGAACATTCTGTGCGCGTCATCATAGATTGAGGGAGCCGCAATAACTTGGCTAGCATGGAGATGGTGGAGAAGCTATCTCTCACCACAAGACCACATCCACATCCTTACTACATACAATGGTTCAACAACAGCGGCAAGGTTAAGGTAACACGTACTGTTCGTGTGCATTTTAGTATCTCTACATATGCTGACTATGTTGATTGTGATGTGGTATCTATGCAAGCATGTTCCTTATAACTTGGTCGACCATGGCAATTTGATAAAAATTCTGTACACCATGGTAGAAACAATCAGTATACTCTTGTTCATAAGGATAAAAATATTACTTTGCTTCCTATTACTCCTGAGTCCATTTTGAAAGATGATATTAATAGAGCTAATAAAGCAAAACAGGGGAAAATAAGAGTGAAAATCAGATTGTGGCAAAAAAATTTGAGCAACACATGAAGCCTAATAGTAAACCATCTAGTGTTGCTTCTGAAATAAAATTGAAAAGTGCATGTTTACTTGCCACTAAATCTGATATTGAGCTAGATTTTAGTAAATCTGTTTGCTATGCTTTTATGTGCATAGAGGCATTATTTTCATTCGAGGACATGCCTTCCTCTTTGCCTCCTGCTGTCACTAACATTTTGCAGGAGTTCGCTAACATCTTTCCACAAGACGTGCCATCGAGATTACCTCCAATTCGAGGGATTGAGCATCAGATTGACTTAATTCCCGGTGCATCATTACCCAACCGTGCACCATACCGTACCAATCCAGAGGAGACGAAGGAGATTATGCATCAAGTACAGGAGCTGCTCAACAAAGGTTATATACGCGAATCCCTTATTCCTTGTGTTGTTCCTATTATTCTAGTGCCGAAAAAGGATGGTACATCACGTATGTGTGTTGATTGTAGGGGCATTAATAATATTACTATTCGTTATCGTCATCCTATTCCTAGGCTAGATGATATGCTTGATGAATTGAGTGGCTCTACAATATTCTCCAAAGTTGATTTGCGTAGTGGATACCATCAAATTCGTATGAAATTGGGAGATGAATGGAAAACAACATTTAAAACTAAGTTTGGATTATATGAGTGGTTAGTCATGCCTTTTGGGTTCACTAATGCACCTAGTACTTTCATGAGATTAATGAACGAAGTTTTACGTACTTTCATTGGACGATTTGTTGTAGTTTACTTTGATGACATATTGATTAATAGCAGATCTTTGAAGGAACATTTGGAACATTTACGTGTTGTTTTTATTGCACTACGTGATGCACGTTTGTTTGGTAACCTTGGGAAGTGCACCTTTTGCACCGACCGAGTGTCTTTTCTTGGCTATGTTGTTACTCCACAGGGAATTGAAGTTGATAAAGCCAAGATTGAAGCTATTGAGAGTTGGCCGCAGCCCAAAACGGTCACACAAGTGAGGAGTTTTCTTGGCCTCGCTAGATTCTATAGGCGTTTTGTGAGAGATTTCAGCACCATTGATGCACCTCTCAAAGAGCTTACAAAGAAAGATGTGCCTTTTGTTTGGGGTACCGGCCAGGAAGAAGCCTTCATGGTATTGAAAGATAAGTTGACACATGCTCCTTTACTCCAACTTCCTGATTTTAATAAGACTTTTGAGCTTCAATGTGATGCTAGTGGAATTGGATTAGGAGGTGTGTTATTACAAGATGGCAAACCTATTCCATACTTTTCTGAAAATATGAGTGGGCCTAGTCTGAATTATTCTACTTATGATAAAGAATTATATGCTCTTGTTCGGACTTTAGAAACATGGCAACATTATTTATGGCCCAAAGAATTTGTTATACATTCTGATCATCAATCTTTGAAACATATTAATAGTAAAGCTAAACCGAATCGTAGACATGCTAAATGGGTTGAATTCATTGAGACATTCCCTTACGTCATTAAACACAAGAAGGGTAAAGAAAATGTTATTGCTGATGCATTATCTCGTCGCTATACTATGCTTTCACAACTTGACTTCAAAATATTTGATTTGGGGACCATCAAAGATCAATATGTGCAAGATGCTGATTTTAAAGATGTATTGCAGAATTATAAAGAAGGAAGAACACGGAATAAGTTCGACGTTAATGATGGATTTGTCCTCCGTGCTAACAAGGTATGCATTCCAGCTAGCTCCGTTCGTCTTTTGTTATTGCAGGAGGCAAATGGAGGAGGACTAATGGGATACTATGGTGTGAAGAAGACGGAGGACGTACTTGCTACACATTTCTTTTGGCCAAAGATTAGACGGGATGTTGAGCATTTTATTGCTCACTGCACTACATGTCAAAAAGCTAAGTCATGACTCAATCCTCATGGTTTATATATGCCTTTGCCTGTACCTAGTGTTCCTTGGGAGGATATATCAATGGACTTTGTTTTAGGTTTACCTAGAACAAAGAAGGGGAGGGATAGAACATTTGTTGTCGTGGATAGATTCTCGAAAATGGCACACTTTATACCATGTCATAAAAGCGATGATGCTGTTAATGTTGCTGATTTGTTCTTTCGTGAAATTATTCACTTGCATGGTGTGCCAAATACTATTGTTTCAGATCGTGATACTAAATTTCTTAGCCACTTTTGGAGATATTTATGGGCTAAGTTGGGGACTAAACTGCTTTTTAGTACTACTTGTCACCCCCAAACTGATGGACAAACTGAAGTAGTCAATAGAACATTGTCTACTATGCTTAGGGCTGTTTTGAAGAATAATAAGAAAATGTGGGAGGAATGCTTGCCTCATATTGAATTTGCTTATAATCGTTCATTGCATTCTACTACTAAGATGTGCCCTTTTGAAGTTGTGTATGGTTTCCTACCTCGTGCACCTATTGATTTGTTGCCTCTTCCATCTTTGGAGAAGGTTAATTTTGATGCTAAACAATGTGTTGAATTGATTTCAAAAATGCATGAGTTAACTAAGGAAAACATTGAGCGTATGAATGCTAAATATAAACTTGCTGGAGATAAGGGAAGAAAACATGTTGTATTTGCACCTGGAGATCTTGTTTGGTTACATTTGCGTAAGGATAGATTTCCTGATTTGTGCAAATCAAAGCTAATGCCATGTGCTGATGGTCCCTTTAAGGTGTTGGAGAAAATAAATGATAATGCATATAAATTTGAGCTGCCTACAGATTTTGGGGTTAGTCCCACTTTTAACATTGCGGATTTGAAGCCTTATTTGGGTGAGGAAGATGAACTTTTGTCGAGGACGACTTCATTTCAAGAAGGGGAGGATGATGAGGACATCAATACCATTGTTACACCCACAGCCCCTGCTGCTATACATACTGGACTAATTACTAGAGCTCGCGCACGCCAACTAAATTACCAGGTACTTCCGTTTCTTGGTAATGATTCTAATGTTCATGAGAATATGATGCTGCCTAAATTGGATACATTTGTTTTTCTTACAAATGAAGGGCCTAGCTTGGAGAAGGATGAACATTGGAGCAAGAACAAGCATGGAGATGATGGCATGCGCAAGAGGAACAAGAACGGAGTTATAAGTGATGATTTCAGGACTTTGAAGCCACCATAATGAGTGCATGAAGCCTTGGACGAAATATACAAGATGCCACTTCATAAATTTCGTCCAGAGGCTATTCTAGGTGCTGCGTCACCTTATTATTGGGCAAGGCCCATGTAATTTCGAAATACATAAGTATAGGCTATTTTTAGAGTCCGTATGTGTGGGGAAACAAGAGATAGGGTTAGTTTCGGACCCCTCCACCAAGGGCCACGAAATTCACCCCCTCTTCCTCCATATATACAGCCCTTAGGGCACCGTTTAGACTTTGGGTTTTGTTTAGATTAAAGTTCGTCATAGCTGCAACTTCGCGTACTTCGTTTGTGTTCAACGACCAGACAAAGGCGTCACAGAACCCCACCTTCATCAATAAAGCTTTCCTCTTATATTCGCAATATCCAGATTGCAATCTTAGTTTCTTGATTGTTCTTCGTTTGCCTGCAGGAAACAGACCTTCGTGGTTAGGTTGATCGTGCTCCGGCGTGGTCAATAACCTCTTGGAGTTGGTTTAGCGATTGCTAAGGTGCGACGTCCTCGCACGTTCGTAGTCGGATCGTCAAAGTCGACTTCCTCCAAAACAATAGCCACCATCTCATCGAAAGACGGGACACCTTTGCCTCTATCAAATTGAAGAAAATCCAGCTGCTATATGCCTTATTCTCCTTGTTTTCGCCGGATGGCATGCTATAACTCATGCGTGTGAAAGCCAAGAACAAAAGGGCATTCCTGGCATCGGTTAATATATATGCGGAAACAATATATCCACTATAGAGGACAAGAGATTTCACGGCGGTCAAGCAAAAAGCGTCACAGGAAAATGAAGTACTTTCAAGGACTGCCATAGAATGGACCGATGTTCACTAAAATAGTCATAACTTTGTCATTCAGAGTCCGTCTGGGACCAACAAGTACTCAAACTACTCACGGCAAGCGTGCGAATCCAGAAAATACACCCGGTTGCGCCAGGAGGCCCGGAGTACCCTCAAATTCAGACTTAAGCAGGACTTTTTGGCCCTGAAAGTCAAAGAACATCATTCATCGTTCTATTTCGGACAAGTTTCTGAACCCATTGGCACTTTCCTTTGAAGGAAATTCAAGCGATTATGTTTCTTATAGACATTAGCCCCCCTGGTAGGGACAAACGTAGCTTTCTGCAGATGCTCTATGATACGGGCAATCTCATTTGGCCATAAATTGAAGGAAATCCAGCAGCTATATGCCTTATTCTCCTTGTTTTCGCTGGATGGCATGCTATAACTCATGCGCGATAAAGCCAAGAACAAAAGGGCAATCCTGGCACCGGTCAATATATATGTGCAAACAATATATCCACTATAGGGGACAAGAAATTTTGGGACGGTCAGGCAAAAAGCTTCATGGGAAAATGAAGTACTTTCAAGGACTGCCATAGAATGGACCGATGTTCACTAAAACAGTCATAACTTTGTCATTCGGAGTCCGTGTCGGACCCACAACTACTCAAACTCCTCGTGGCGAGCGTGCGAATCCAGAAAAAACTCTTGGCTAATGCCAGAAGGCCTGGAGTACCCTCAAATTGAGCCTTAAGCAGGACTTTTTGGCCCTAAAAGTCAAAGAATGTCATTCGCCGTTGTTTTTCGGACAAGTTTCTAAACCCATTGGTAATTCCTTTTGAAGGAAATTCGAGAGATTATGTTGCTTATAGACATTAGCCCCCTGGTAGGGACAAGCATACCTTTCTGCAGATGCTCTATGATCCGGGCAATCTTATTTGGCCGTAAATTGAAGAAAACCAGCGGCTATATGTCTTATTCTCCTTGTTTTCGCCGGATGCCATGATGTAACTCATGCGCGTGAAAGCCAAGAACAAAAGGGCATTCCTGGCATCGGTTAATATATATGTTGAAACAATATCTCCACTATAGAGGACAAGAAATTTCGGGGCGGTCTGGCAAAAAGCGTCACGGGAAAATGAAGTACTTTCAAGGACTGCCATAGAATGGACCGATGTTCACTCAAACGGTCATAACTTTGTCATTCAGAGTCCGTGTGATGCGGAGCATCCCACCATCATCCCCATGGACTCTACATCAACACATCCAACCCCACAAGGACCCATGACTCGAGCACGTGCAAGAGCTCTCGAAACCGAGGTGACTTCTCTCCTAAATGATATTTCATATGACGCTCTCGAGACATGGCTACTACCTAAGTCAGATACACTATGCATGATTAGGTGTCAAGAAGGACCTCCCGAGGATGCATGTGAAGATGGACAAGCTGCACACTCCACGGATGAAGAGAACCAGCCGAGAGGAACAAGTTCACCTCCCAGGCCCCGGACATCCGGCCCTCGGGCCCGGACATCCGGCCTCCCCCGGACATCCGGCCACCAGCCCGGAAATCCGGCGCCTCGATCCAGAGAGCACAGAAGGGTGCACAACCAGCCCGGACATCCGGGCCCCAGGCCCCGGACATCCGGCCTCCCGCGAAGCCCCGGACATCCGGCCTCCAGCCCGGAAATTCGGCGCCTTTGTCCAGAAGCAAAACCGCCCAGCCCGGACATCCGGCGTTTTGGCCCGGACATCCGGCTTCCCCTGCGTGTGCACAGTGAAGGGCCGAAGCCCATGTACTCTTTCGCCCCCGTAGACTATATATACTCCATCCCCTTCCTCTTTTGAGACTTAGCATTGGATTAGCTCATTTTGTGTGAGAGCCTTTGCTCATCCACTTGATACTTCTCCTCGGAGATCAGGACCTCTCCGGAGAAGATCCCAAGCGGATTCAAGACCCCTTCTAGGGAAGAACATCAAGGCCTCCTCTCGGAGAAGAACGGTTCCGTTGTATCCTTTCCCTTTGTTGATTGTGGATCATGTGTTACCTTATGTGTGTGATGATCTAGCACTCGTGTGATCGATTCTTGTTGGGTTGAGTGATTTTCTCTCGTTTCCCTCGTGTTCCCCTTTGTGATTTCCACGCGTTTCTCGTGTTTCTCCCGTGGGATCCCTCCAAACGTGATAGATCGACTAATTAGGGTTCCGCCCTACATCATCTTGGTATCAAGAGCCACGTTGATCACGTTTTTGGAGCCCCTAGCCCGTGTTTTCTAGCTTGATTTTGTCGTTTTTGTCCTAAATCCAAAAATCCCCACCAAAAATAGCCCCAAATTTTTTTTGTGATTTGTTGGTGTGATGAAATTTTGTTGGATTTGGTCCATGGATTTGTGTTGCTGTGTGTGGATCTAGCTTTCCCCACCATCCCCACCCTTTTCCATCCACCAATTCGTCCCGAGTTGCAATTTTTCACCGCGGAGTTCTTTGTGTTCGTCCCCGAGCCAGAGCCCGGACATCCGGCGCCCCGGACATCCGGCTGTGAGCCCGGACATCCGGCCCCCGGGGGACAGCAACTCCACCCCACGCCCATTCAACCATACCCTCGCCAAATTTTCCCACCGTGACCACGAATTCTTCCGCATACCCACAACACTTTCCACAACCACCACCACCGCTCACCGCTACCTCCTATGTCGATTTTGATACGTTTTGGTCTTTGAAATTTGAGTTGTGGTTCCCGTGTCCTATTGTGTTTCGGCTATATAGGTACGGTTCGACGTCATCATCACCACCACTCAACTCAATCGACTACTCAACATTGCCAAGGACGGTAACTTCGACGACATCTTTGTCATAACTTGCAATTGCATTGATAACCCACATTGCCTCATTTTGCGTAGCTTACCCATCGAGACTAGCCATTGAGTATTGCCGGCAACGTGACTTGTGCACATTTAGTGATCATACTCCATAGCATACATACAATACCATAGTGGTGCATATCTTGGGATCCATTGGTGTGTCACAAAGTTGTCATAGCATACACAATTGCTATCTTGGTTCGTGAAGTATTGCATGAGAAAAGAGCTCAAAAGTGAAAGAGCCACCCAAGCTTTTAAGCAAAGAGGAAAGATAAGCAAAGAGCTTATGAGCAAGAACCATAGCATCATACAACATTAAGATTGTCATATTGGATCATCTTGGATCATTGCACCGAAATACCATACATATAGCATACTTGGGATAGAGATAGTTGCATTTTTGCCTAGTAGGTTGTGCACAAGTTTGCGTATCCGCCTCTTGTGCAATCGTGCTAGCGTCTCTCTAGTATTGTGCAACAAGAGCATTTTCGTGGTCTCCACATTTTGGCTCACTTTTGGATTGCACAATCCCACTTATCTATTTGCGTGTGTGTTTCCGTGTACCCATACTTGCTTGGTCTACTTGTTGCATTTGCAAATTTGTGAATCTTTTCCAACATTATTGAATCTCGCTTTCAATTGCATCAAATTTTGTGCCACCATCCTAACCAAGCCCCACTATAAAGCTTTTACTTGTGTAGGTGTGAGAACTGACAAGAATTGGTACCAAAAGTGCTATTTCATTGTCCGCATTTGGGTGAACTTGATTCACTTTCAACATCGGTCAAAGGTACATTGGTATTCGTTCTTTTCCTTCTACCACTCACATTTTGCTTGAAATGATGGATAGGCCAAGTACATCTACGAACCCACTCTTCATCGAGCAAGACGATGACATGTCATCATACGTCACCAAGAGCCACCTCTTTGGTGCACAACGAGCGTTGCATCAAGAGCAACAAGCTATGAGCGACCGCATCGACAACCTCGCCATCGACTTGCGACTCTCCGAGCAACGTACAAGAGACTACTTTGACAACAAGCTCGACGCACACAAGGAAGAAAATGATGCAAGAATGGACGAAATCCGAGCTTTGTTGGTGAACCGGCGTCCTTCTACATCCTCATACTCAAGACGGAGCCACTCAAGTCGCCACTCCGACGACTCCTTCTCCGACACAAGTACACCGTCATCGAACACTCTTCGACGAGCCGCGCGTCAAGACCGTCATGCATTTCACAACCCACTACATGACAAGCATTCACAAGAGCAAGTCGATGAGCAAGTCCCTCGTCCTCAAGCAAATCAAGTCGCTTTTGCTCAAGCCCAAGAACGACAATGACTACGATGTCAACAAGAACAAGAACGAGCACGCCTACACCAAGAGCAACAAGATGCCGAGACTCAACGTCTTCAACAACAACAACGAGAAGCACAAGCTCTTGAAGCGGAACGTGCCCTTCAAGCATCAAGTCGAGCTATCACCAACCGCAATCGCGAATGGCGCAATCAAGAGGAAGCTCTTCGAGAAGAAATCCAAGAGAGGAACTACCATCCGCGTGTGCAACGTCAAGCTCCTCCACAAGCTCCTCAAGCTCAACTTCAACCTCAAGGTCATCAAGAACAAGTTGATCACGGACTTCATCCACGCCAAGAGCAACATGAGGATGATCACCCTCCACGTCAAGGGCATCATCAACACCATCGCCAACAACACAATGAAGAGCAACGCTATGGCAAGCTCAAATTCACAATGCCCAAGTTCAATGGAAGCAATGACCCCGAAGAATACCTCTCATGGGCATTGAAGGTCGACAAAATCTTTCGTTTGCACAACTTTGAGGAAGAGAAGAAAATCGCAATGGCATCACTAGAGTTCCAAGACTATGTGCTCATATGGTGGGAACAAGTAATTGCGCGACGACAAGCAAGAGGTGAACCTCCAATCACCACTTGGGCTCAAATGAAGGATGTCATGCGAGCACGTTTTGTTCCAACATACTACAACCGTGATCTCTTCAAAAAGCTACAACTCCTCAAGCAAGGAACAAAGAGTGTTGAAGAATACTACAAGGAAATGGAGATTGCCATGATCCGAGCCAATGTAATGGAAGATGATGAGCAAACAATGGCAAGATTCTTGAATGGACTCAATCATCCCATCAAGAAGATCGCCGACTTCCAACCCTACTCCAACCTCATTGAGCTCGTGCATCAAGCTACAAAGGCGGAACGTCAAGTGCAAGATGACTTCAAGTACGCCAAGTACTCATCCAAGACCTACGGCTTCTCCAACACCCAAGCTTCAACAACTACTCCAACATCAACCAAGCCTTCTCCAAGCAACGACGACAAGTCAAGTTACAAGAAAACTTCCGCTAGTTCAAGTCATCTTCCTCCTACTACAAGCAACTTCAAGCCGCGTGCTTCATCATCTAATCCAACCGATCAGACCGTCAAGACAAGCTCCTTCAAGTGTTTCACTTGTGGCGGCCGAGGCCACAAGTCCTATCAATGCACAAACAAGCGCACCATGATTCTCAACGACGACAGCACATATGACTCCATGAGCGAAGAGGAGATGGAAGCTATTGAGCAAGTGGCCATGCACCGGCGCGTGAACGACGATGAAGATGATCAAGTCTTTTGTGATGAGGATTCGAGCCCCGCTCTCGTTGTCTCCAAGGTCTTGACACTCCAACATCAACAAGAAGAAGACCAACGATGCCACATCTTCCACACAAAGGCCGGCATCAATGGACGATCCGTCAAGGTCATCATCGATGGAGGTAGTTGTCACAACTTGGCAAGTGAAGAACTATGCTCCAAGCTCCAATTGGTCAAGAAGAAGCACCCACACCCCTACAAGGTTCAATGGCTAAGTGACTCCGGCACTATACGAGTTGAGCATACGGTCCAAGTCTCTTTCAAAATCGGTGCATATGAAGACACTTTGGAATTTGATGTGGTCCCAATGACCGTTTGCCACCTCCTTCTTGGTCGACCATGGCAATTCGACCATGGTGTCATCCACAATGGGCGAACCAATCACTATAGCTTCAAGATGAAAGGGAAGGAATATGTGCTACGACCTATGTCTCCTAGTCAAGTGATAGCCGACAAGCAAGCCACCCACCATAGAGAGACGAGTGAGAAAGTGAGCCACCAAAAAGTGAGTGAGAGCCACAAGCCAAACTTGAGCGCCTCTTCGCCTAGAGAGAAAAACCTCATACTATTTGCCACCAAAAGTGAGATGAGAGAAGTGTGTGAGAACCCATCAAGTGTGATACACTTTGTCCTTGTGTGCAAGGATGGAGATACAAAAACTAACACCATTCACGAGCTACCTTTGGTGTTTCAATCTCTTTTGCAGGAATTTCAAGATGTTTTCCCCGATGAGCTACCTCCGGGTCTACCTCCTCTACGAGGCATTGAGCATCGAATCGATCTCATCCCCGAAGCGCCACTTCCAAACAAAGCTCCCTACCGCGCCAATCCCGAAGAAACTAAGGAGATTCAACGGCAAGTACAACAACTAATCGACAACGTTCATGTACGTGAAAGCTTAAGCCCTTGTGTCGTTCCCGTTATACTAGTGCCTAAGCCCGATGGCAGTTTCCGCTTGTGTTCCGATTGTAGACCTATAAATGCTATCACCGTTCGCTATAGGCATCCCATTCCTCGCTTAGATGAAATGCTTGATGAACTTAGTGGAGCCAACTTTTTCTCAAAAATAGATCTTAAAAGTGGCTATTATCAAATACGCATTCATGAGGGTGATGAATGGAAAACTGCTTTCAAAACTAAATTTGGCTTATACGAGTGGTTGGTTATGCCTATGGGTTTGTCGGAAGCTCCCGGAACTTTTGTGCGTCTCATGCATCATGTACTTCGACCTTACATTGGAATCTTTGTTGTGGTTTACTTCGATGATATTCTTGTGTTTAGCAAAACCATGAAAGAGCATCTTGATCATGTTAGACTTGTTTTGCAAACGCTTCGAAAGGAAGGTCTTTATGCCAACTTGAAAAAGTGCACATTTGGTGTTGATAAAGTGGTTTTCTTGGGTTTCGTTGTCTCTTCCGAGGGTGTCCATGTTGATGAAACTAAAATTGAAGCAATTAAAACTTGGCCCCAACCCACCAATTTGCAACAAGTGCGAAGTTTCCTTGGTCTTGCAGGATTTTATCGTTACTTTGTGAAAGATTTTAGCTCAATCGCCGCTCCTTTGCATGCTTTGAGCAAGAAGAATACTCCTTTTGTTTGGGGATCTTTGCAATCCACCGCTTTTGAAGAGCTCAAGTCTTTGCTTACACATGCTCCGATTCTTGCTTTGCCCAACTTTGACAAAACTTTTGAGGTTCATTGTGATGCAAGTGGTACCGGAATTGGCGGAGTTTTATTGCAAGAAAAACGAGCTATTGCATATTTTAGTGAGAAACTCTCTGGTGCTCAACTTAACTATCCCACATATGACAAAGAATTGTATGCTCTAGTGCGTATACTACATGTTTGGGAACATTATCTTCGACCTCATGAGTTTGTCATCCATACCGATCACGAAACGCTTAAGTACTTGAAAGGTCAAACTAAATTGAACAAGCGTCATGCCAAATGGAGTGAATTTATTGAATCTTTCCCATATGTGATCAAGTACATTAAGGGTAAGGAAAATGTAGTCGCCGATGCACTTTCTCGCATATGCATACTTGTGACTAAACTTGAGTTGAATGTCATTGGCTTTGAACACATAAAAGACTTGTATGCCAATGATCCATCTTTTGCACCTCATTATGCTAAATGTTTGACGCATACATCTTGGGAACAATATTACATGAAGGATGGTTATCTTATGAGAGCTAACAAACTATGCATTCCCGAGTCTTCTCTTCGTTTGCTATTTTTGCAAGAGGCTCATGGAGGTGGACTCATGGGACACTTTGGACGCGGCAAGACTTTCGCCACGCTCTCCAAGAACTACTTTTGGCCCAAGATGTACCGCGACGTCTCACGCTTCACCAACTGATGCTCTACATGTCGCAAAGCTAAGTCTAAAGCTCAATCTCATGGTCTTTACATGCCTCTCCCTATTCCTTATCAACCATGGGAAGACATTAGTATGGATTTTGTACTTGGGTTGCCTAGAACTCAAAATGGAAAGGATTCCGTGTTTGTCGTTGTGGACATATTTTCTAAGATGGCACATTTCATTCCTTGCAACAAGATAGACGATGCTTCACATATTGCAAATCTCTTTTATAGGGAAATCTTGCGCCTCCATGGAGTACCAAAGACAATTGTCTCCGACCGCGACGTCAAGTTCTTGAGTTACTTTTGGAAGACCCTATGCGCCAAGCTCGGAATCAAGCTCTTGTTCTCATCCGCATACCATCCTCAAACCGACGACCAAACAGAGGTGACGAACCGGACGCTATCCACTCTCCTTCGCGTGTTGATCAAGAAGAACATCAAGGAATGGGAGGCGTGTCTACCCATCGCCGAGTACGCCTACAACCGTGCAAGACATTCGACAACTGGCAAGTCTCCCTTCGAGGTCGTCTACGGCTTCAACCCATTGTCCCCATTGGACATTCTACCTCTTCCTCTTCAAGAGCGCACCAACATCGACGCAAGTGCCCGTGCAAGCTACATCAAGAAGATGCATGAAGATACAAGACACACCATCAAGCGCCAAGTACAACGACTAGCGACCAAGCTCAACATCAACAAGCAACCCATGATCTTCAACATAGGCGATCTCGTGTGGCTACATCTTCGCAAGGAACGCTTCCCCAACGAACGCAAGTCCAAACTTCTACCTCGAGCCGATGGACCCTTCAAGGTGTTAGCACGCTACAACAACAATGCTTACAAGCTCGACCTACCAAGCGACAAGTACAACGTGAGCGACACCTTCAACATCAAAGACCTCTCGCCTTTCCATGGTGATGAAGATCTTGATCCGAGGTCAAATCCTTTCAAAGGGAGGGGATATGATCCGGAGCATCCCACCATCATCCCCATGGACTCTACATCAACACATCCAACCCCACAAGGACCCATGACTCGAGCACGTGCAAGAGCTCTCAAAACCGAGGTGACTTCTCTCCTAAATGTTATTTCATATGACGCTCTCGAGACATGGCTACTACCTAAGTCAGAGACACTATGCATGATTAGGTGTCAAGAAGGACCTCCCGAGGATGCATGTGAAGATGCACAAGCTGCACACTCCACGGATGAAGAGAACCAGCCGAGAGGAACAAGTTCACCTCCCAGGCCCCGGACATCCGGCCCCCGGGCCCGGACATCCGGCCTCCCCCGGACATCCGGCCTCCCCCGGACATCCGGCCTCCAGCCCGGAAATCCGGCGCCTCGATCCAGAGAGCACAGAAGGGTGCACAGCCAGCCCGGACATCCGGGCCCCAGGCCCCGGACATCCGGCCTCCCGCGAAGCCCTGGACATCCGGCCTCCAGCCCGGAAATCCGGCGCCTCTGTCCAGAAGCAAAACCGCCCAGCCCGGACATCCGGTGTTTTGGCCCGGACATCCGGCGCCTCGCGAAGCCCCGGACATCCGGCCCGACGCCCGGACATCCGGCTTCCCCTGCGTGTGCACAGTGAAGGGCCGAAGCCCATGTACTCTTTCGCCCCCGTAGACTATATATACTCCATCCCCTTCCTCTTTTGAGACTTAGCATTGGATTAGCTCATTTTGTGTGAGAGCCTTTGCTCATCCACTTGATACTTCTCCTCGGAGACTAGGACCTCTCCGGAGAAGATCCCAAGCGGATTCAAGACCCCTTCTAGGGAAGAACATCAAGGCCTCCTCTCGGAGAAGAACGGTTCCGTTGTATCCTTTCCCTTTGTTGATTGTGGATCATGTGTTACCTTATGTGTGTGATGATCTAGCACTCGTGTGATCGATTCTTGTTGGGTTGAGTGATTTTCTCTCATTTCCCTCGTGTTCCCCTTTGTGATTTCCGCGCGTTTCTCGTGTTTCTCCCGTGGGATCCCTCCAAACGTGAAAGATCGACTAATTAGGGTTCCGCCCTACATCACCGTGTCAGACCCACAAGTACTCAAACAACTTGTGGCGAGCATGCGAATCCAGAAAATACTCCCCGCTTGCGTTAGGAGGCCCGGAGTACCCTCAAATTCGGCCTTAAGCAGAACTTTTTGGCCCTGAAAGTCAAAGAACATCATTCACCGTTGTATTTCGAACAAGTTTCTGAAGTCATTAGCACTTCCTTTTGAAGGAAATTCGAGAGATTATGTTGCTTATAGACATTGGCCCCCTTGGTAGGGACAAACATACCTTTCTGCAGATACTCTATGATCCGGACAATCACATTTGGTCATAAATTGAAGAAAATCCAGCGGCTATATGCCTTATTCTCCTTGTTTTCGCCGGATGCCATGATGTAACTTATGCGCGTGAAAGCCAAGAACAAAAGCGCATTCCTGGCATTGGTCAATATATATGTGGAAACAATATCTCCACTATAGAGGACAAGAAATTTTGGGGCAGTCAGGCAAAAAGCGTCACGGGAAAATGAAGTACTTTCAAGGACTGCCATAGAATGGACCGATGTTCACTAAAACAGTCATAACTTTGTCATTCGGAGTCCATGTCAGACCAACAAGTACTCAAACTGCTCGTTGCGAGCATGCGAATCCAGACAATACCCCCGGCTTGTGTCAGGAGGTCCGAAATACCATCAAATTCGTCCTTAAGCAGAACTTTTTGGCCCTGAAAGTCAAAGAACAACATTCACCGCTGTTTTTCGTGCAAGTTTCTGAACCAATTGGCACTTCCTTTTGAAGGAAATTTAAGGGAGTATGTTGCTTATAGAAATTCGCCCCCCCTGGTAGGGACAAACGTAGCTTTCTGTAGACGCTCTATGATCCGGGTAATCTCATTTGGCAGTAAATTGAAGAAAATTGAGCGGCTATATGCCTTATTCTGCTTGTATTCCCCGGATGGCTTGCTGTAACTCATGCGCGTGAAAGCCAAGAACAAAAGGGCATTCCTGGCACCAGTCAATATATATGTGGAAACAATATCTCCACTATACTGGACAAGAAACTTCGGGGTGGTCGGCCAAAAAGCATCACGGGAAAATGAAATAATTTCAAAGACTACCATAAAATGGACAGATGTTCACTAAAACGGTCATAACTTTGTCATTCGGAGTCCGTGTCGGACCCACAAGTACTCAAACTGCTCGTCGCGAGCGTGCGAATCCAGAAAATACTCCTAGCTTGTGATAGGAGGTCCGGAGTACCCTTAAATTCATCCATAAGCAGGACTTTTTGGCCCTGAAAGTCGAAGAGCATTATCCACTGCTGTTTTTCGGACAGGTTTCTGAACCCATTGGCACTTCCTTTTGAAGGAAATTTAAGAGATTATGTTGCTTATAGACATTAGCCCCCCTGGTAGAGACAAACGTACCTTTTCTGCAGATGCTATACAATCCGGGCAATCTCATTTGGCCATAAATTGAAGAAAATCCAGTGGCTATATGCCTTATTCGCCTTGTTTTCGCCGGATAGCATGCTGTAACTCATGCGCGTGAAAGCCAAAAACAAAAGGGCATTCCTGGCATCGGTCAATATATATGTGGAAACAATATCTCCACAGTAGAGGACAAGAAATTTCGTGGCGGTCAGGCAAAAGGCTTCACGGGAATATAAAGTACTTTCAAGGACTGCCATAGAATTGACCGATGTTCACTAAAATGGTCATAACTTTGCCATTCAGAGTCCGTGTCAGACCCACAATTACTCGATCTGCCCGTGGCGAGCGTGCGAATCCAGAAATTACTCCACGCTTGTGCCAGGAGGCCCGGAGTACCCTCAAATTAAGCCTTAAGCAGGACTATTTGCCCCTGAAAGTCAAAGAACATCATTCGCCGCTATTTTTCAGGCAAGTTTCTAAACCCATTGCCACGTCCTTTTTAAGGAAATTCGAGAGAGTATGTTGCTTATAGACATTAGCCCCCCTGGTAGGGACAAACGTAGCTTTCTGCAGATGCTCTATGATCCAGGCAATCTCATTAGGCCCTCAATTGAAGAAAATCGAGCGGCTATATGCCTTATTCTCCTTCTTTTCGCCGGATGGCATGCCATAACTCATGCGCGTGAAAGCCAATAAGAAAAGGGAATTTCTGGCACCGGTCATTATATATGTGGAAACAATATGTCCACTATAGTGGATAAGAAATTTCGGGGTGGTCAGGCAAAAAGCATTACGGGAAAATGAAGTACTTTCTAGGACTGCCATAGAATGGACCGATGTTCACTAAAACTGTCATAACTTTGTCATTCGGAGTCTGTGTCGGACCCACAAGTACTCAAACTCCTCGTGGCGAGCGTGCGAATCTAGAAAAAACTATCGGCTTGTGCAAGGAGGCCTGGAGTACCCTCAAATTCGGCCTTAAGCCAGATTTTCAGCCTTGAAAGCCAAAGAATTTCATTCGCCGTTGTTTTTCGGACAAGTTTCTGAACCCATTGGCACTTCCTTTTGAAGGAAATTTTAGAGATTATGTTGCTTATAGACATTAGCCCCCTAGTAGGCACAAACATAGCTTTCTGCAGATGTTCTATGATCCGGGCAATCTCACTTGGCCGTAAATTGAAGAAAATCCAGCGGCTATGTGCCTTATTCTCCTTGTTTTCACCGGATGGCATGTTGTAACTCATGCACGTGAAATCCAAGAACAAAAGGGCATTCCTGGCATCGATCAATATATATGTGGAAACAATATCTCCACTATAGTGGACAAGAAATTTCGGGGTGGTCTGGCAAAAAGCATCACGGGAAAATGAAGTACTTTCAGGGACTACCATAGAATGGACCTATCTTCACTAAAGCGGTCACAACTTTGTCATTTGAAGTCTGTATTGGACCCACAAGTACTCAAACTGCTCGTGGCGAGCATGCGAATCCAGAAAATACTCCCCGCCTGCCAGGAGGCCCAGAGTACCCTCAAATTCGTCCTTAAGAAGGACTTTTTGGCCCTGAAAGTCAAAGAACATCATTCACCGCTGTTTTTCGGACAAGTTTCTGAATCCATTGGCACTTCCTTTTGAGGGAAATTTAAGAGATTATGTTGCTTATAGACATTAGCACCCCTGGTAGAGACAAACGTAGCTTTCTGCAGATGTTGTATGATCCGGGCAATCTCATTTGGCCATAAATTGAAGAAAATCCAGCGGCTATATGCCTTATTCTCCTTGTTTTCGCCGGATGGCATGCTGTAACTCCTGCGCATGAAAACCAAGAACAAAAGGGCATTCCTGGCATCGGTCAATATATATGTGGAAACAATATCTCCACTATAGAGGACAAGAAATTTCGTGGCGGTCACGCAAAAAGCCTCACGGGAATATAAAGTACTTTCAAGGACTGCCAAAGAATTGACCGATGTTCACTAAAATGGTCATAACTTTGTAATTCAGAGTTCGTGTCGGACCCACAATTACTCGAACTGCTCGCGACGAGCGTGCGAATCCATAAATTACTCCCCGCTTGTGCCAGGAGGCCCGGAGTACCCTCAAATTAAGCCTTAAGCAGGACTATTTGGCCCTGAAAGTCAAAGAACATCATTCGCCGCTATTTTTTAGACAAGTTTCTAAACCCATTGCCACGTACTTTTCAAGGAAATTCGAGAGAGTATGTTTCTCATAGACATTAGCCCCCCTTGGTAGGGACAAAAGTAGCTTTCTGCAGATGCTCTATGATTCAGGCAATCTCATTTGGCCATCAATTGAAGAAAATTGAGCGGCTATATGCCTTATTCTCCTTGTTTTCGCCGGATGGCATGCTATAACTCATGCGCGTGAAAGCCAAGAACAAAAGTGCATTCCTGGCACCGGTCAATATATATGTGGAAACAATATCTCCATTATAGTGGACAAGAAATTTCGGGGTGGTCAGGCAAAAAGCATTACGGGAAAATGAAGTACTTTCAAGGACTGCCATAGAATGGACCGATGTTCACTAAAACGGTCATAACTTTGTCATTTGGAGTCCGTGTCGGACCCACAAGTACTCAAACTCCTTGTGGTGAGCGTGCAAATCTAGAAAAACTCCCGGCTTGTGCCAGGAGGCCTGGAGTACCCACAAATTTGGCCTTAAGCAGGATTTTTAGCCTTGAAAGCCAAAGAATATCATTCGCCACTGTTTCTCGGACAAGTTTCTGAACCCAAGGGCACTTCCTTTTGAATGAAATTTGAGAGATTATGTTGCTTATAGACATTAGCCCCCTGGTAGGGACAAACATAGATTTCTGCAGATGCTCTATGATCCGGGCAATCTCAATTGGTCGTAAATTGAAGAAAATCCAGCGGCTATATGCCTTATTCTCCTTGTGTTCGTCGGATGGCATGTTGTAACTCATGCGCGTGAAAGCCAAGAACAAAAGGGCATTCCTGGCATCGATCAATATATATGTGGAAACAATATCTCCACTATAGAGGACAAGAAATTTTGCGGCGGTTAGGCAAAAAGCATCACGGGAAAATGAAATACTTTCAAGGACTGCCATATAATGGACCGATGTTCACTAAAATGGTCATAACTTTGTCATTCAAAGTCCGTGTCGGACCCACAAGTACTCAAACAGCTTGTGGCGAGTGAGGGAGTCCTGGACTAGGGGGTGTTCGGACAGCCGGACTATCATCGTCCGCCGGACTCCAAGACTATGAAGATACAAGATTGAAGACTTCGTCCCGTGTCCGGATGGGACTTTCCTTGGCGTGGAAGGCAAGCTTGGCAATACGGATATGTAGATCTCCTACCATTGTAACCGACTCTGTGTAACCCTAGCCCTCTCCGGTGTCTATATAAACTAGAGGGCTTTAGTCCGTAGGACACAACATACATTACAACAATCATACCATAGGCTAGCTTCTAGGGTTTAGCCTCCTTGATCTCGTGGTAGATCCACTCTTGTAATACACATCATCAATATTAATCAAGCAGGACATAGGGTTTTACCTCCATCAAGAGGGCCCGAACCTGGGTAAAACATCGTGTCCCTTGTCTCCTGTTACCATCCGCCTAGACGCACAGTTCGGGACCCCCTACCCGAGATCCGCCGGTTTTGACACCGACATTGGTGCTTTCATTGAGAGTTCCTCTGTGTCGTCACCGATAGGCTTGATGGCTTCTTCAATCAACAATAATGCTGTCCAAGGTGAGACTTTTCTCCCCGGACAGATCTTCGTATTCGGCGGCTTCGCACTGCGGGCCAATTCACTTGGCCATCTGGAGCAGATCGAAAGCTGCGCCCCTGGCCATTAGGTCAGGTTCGGAAGCCTAAACTTCACGGCCGATGTCTGCGGGGACTTGATCTTCGACGGACTTGAGCCACAGCCGAGCGTGCCGTGCTGTCACGATGGGCATGATTTAGCTTTGCCGCCTGGCAGTGCCTTGGTGGCGACACACGAATCCGCTCCGACCCTTAGTCCGGAGCCGATCACGCAGATCGAGGACCGGTGGCTGGACACCACCTCGGGGGATGCAACTTCCACGGCGATGGAGCCAAACACTGACCTTGTCCCCTGTAAAGCTCGTGACTCTGAGGCGCCGGACTCCCTGCCGGAATCCGAACCTCCTGCACCCCTGCCAATCGAATCTGATTGGGCGCCGATCATGGAGTTCACTGCCGCGGACATCTTCCAACACTCACCCTTTGGCGACATCTTAAATTTGCTAAAACATCTCTCGCTATCCGGAGAGCCTTGGCCGGACTATGGCCAGGATGGTTGGGATGCGGACGACGAAGAAATTCAAAGCCCACCCACCACCCACTTTGTAGCCACTGTCGACGATCTAACCGACATGCTAGACTATGACTCCGAAGACATCGACGGTATGGACGACGATGCCGGAGACGAACAAGAACCAGCGCCTACAGGGCACTGGAAGTCCACCTCGTCATACGATATATACATGGTGGACACCCCAAAAGATGGGGACGGCGAGGAAGCAGCGGAGGTAGATTCCTCAAAGAAACAGCCCAAGCGCCGACGTCAGCCGCGCCGCTCTAAATCCCGCCATAGTAAGAATGGAGATTCCGGCACAGGAGACAATAACACCCCAGAAAGTGCCGAAGACAATCCCCTCCAGCAAGATTCAGCGCAGGAGGATGCAGAACCAAGCCCTCACGAGAGAGCGGCAGACGAAGAGGTCGAGGATGATGATTACATACCTCCCTCCGAAGACGAGGCAAGCCTCAACGACGACGAATTCGTCGTGCCGGAGGATCCCGTCGAACAAGAGCGTATTAAACGCAGGCTTATCGCCACGGCAAATAGCCTAAAGAAAAAGCAGCAGCAGCTTGAAGCTGATCAAGACCTGCTGGCCGACAGATGGACCGAGGTCCTCACGGCCGAAGAGTATGAACTCGAACGCCCCTCCAAGAGCTACCGAAAACGCAAGTTGCTCCCCCGATTAGAGGAGGAAGCATACATACCTTCATCACCAGCGCATAATACGGCCGACCGACCACCCCGTGGTCGCGACAGAGAGGCATCCAGGCCCTCCACCAAGACCGTACCCCGGCACCGCTCTAAAAGCGCGAAGCCAAGAGGGAACGCGCCGGACTTGTGAGATATATTGGAGGCGCCGCACACCCGCTATGCTTCACTGACGGAGTAATGGATCATCAAATCCCGGAAGGGTTTAAACCCGTAAACATTGAATCCTATGATGGCACAACAGACCCCGCGGTTTGGATCGAAGATTATCTCCTTCACATCCATATGGCCCGCGGCGACGATCTCCACGCCATCAAGTATCTCCCACTCAAGCTTAAAGGACCAGCTCGGCATTGGCTTAACAGCTTGCCCGCAGAGTCAATTTGGTGTTGGGAAGACCTGGAAGCCGCATTCCTCGACAACTTCCAGGGCACATATGTGCGACCACCAGATGCCGATGACCTAAGCCACATAATTCAGCAGCCAGATGAATCGGCCAGACAGTTCTGGACACGGTTCTTAACAAAGAAAAATCAAATCGTCGACTGTCCGGATGCAGAGGCCCTCGCAGCCTTCAAACATAACATCCGTGACGAGTGGCTAGCCCGGCACCTAGGACAGGAAAAGCCAAAATCCATGGCAGCCCTCACATCCTTAATGACCCGCTTCTGTGCAGGAGAAGACAGCTGGCTAGCTCGCAGCAACAACCTCAGTAAAAATTCTGGCAGTCCGGATACCAAGGACCACAATGGCAGGTCGCGTCAAAGCAAAAATAAACGCCGCGTTAACGGCGACCACAAGGAGGATACGACAGTCAACGCCGGATTCCGAGGCTCTAAACCCGGTCAGCAGAAGAAGCCATTTAAAAGAACCACTCCGGGTCCGTCCAATTTGGACCGAATACTCAACCGCTCATGCCAGATACATGGCACCTCCGAAAAGCCAGCTAACCACACCAACAGAGATTGTTGGGTATTCAAGCAGGCACGCAAGTTAATTGCCGAAAACAATGACAAGGGGCTGCATAGCGACGATGAGGAAGAGACCCGGCCGCCGAACAGTAGAGGACAGAAGGGTTTTTGATGCGGAGCATCCCACGTTCATCCCCATGTACATTCCGACTACTCCCCAAGCCCTAAGGATACATAAGATGAGACCTCGACTATGCGCCATTGGACACAAGGTGAATTCGCTCCTCTTCGAACCGTCACTTTCCGCATGTGAGACATGGCTACTACCTCATGCATGGACCTTGCATACACTCAGGTACAACCAAGATGACCATGGAGAATCCAAGGACCAAGGCCAAGCATGGAAGAGAAGACGGAAGAAAGAAGGAAGAAGAAGATGGAGCGGCTGCTGGAGCCAGGCCGGACATCCGGACCGACGTCCGGATCATCCGGGCCCAGCCGGATCATCCGGACCCTCCCCCGGATCGTCTGGGTAACCATGCCCGAAGACACCCGAAGCTGCTCGACGAAGCCGGATCATCCGGACGCTCACCCGGATCATCCGGACCCCCGACACCCGGATCATCCGGGCCACCATCCGGATCATCCGGACCCCGCGTGCGTGCGTGACTTGGGCCGAAGCCCGTGTACCCCTTCGCCCCTCACTTACCCCTTCGTGGCTTAGCACTATAAATAGACCACCTCCTCCCCATTTTGAGGGGAAGCGTTGATTTAGCTCAAGTTAGAGATAGAGCTTCGCTCATCCATCGGATCTCCTCCTCGTGAGAGACCGCGGCCTCTTCGGAGTAGATCCTATCGGATTCAAGACCCCCATCGTGGGAAGATCCCCTTGTGGATTCAAGCCCTCCTCACGGAGAAGATCGGTTACCTTTGTATCCTTACCTTTGTTGACTTTGGATCTCGTGTATCTCTTTGTGTTCTTCGACCTAGCACTTGTGTGACCGATTCCTTGTTGGTTGAGTGTTTTCCCTCGTTCCTCCCCGTGATTTCTTCGTGTTCTTCCGCTTGTTCTTCGTGTCTCCCCGTAGGATCCACTCCAAACGTGAAAGATCGACGCTATAGGGTTCCACCCTACATCATCTTGGTATCATGAGCCACGTTGATCACGTTTTGGAGCCCCTACCCCGTGTTTTCTAGCTTGATTTTGTTGATTTCGTCCTAAATCCGAAAATCCCCACCAAAAATAGCCCCCCAAATTTTTTGTGATTTGTTGGTTTGATGATGTTTTGTTGATTTTGATCCGTGGATTTGCTTGGTTTCAAGTGGATCTAGCATTTCCCCAAGTTTCCCCACCTTCCATCCACGAAATCCCTCAAATTTTGCCCCGAAAATCATCCATTTCCGCCCAAAAATTCGTCCCCGAGAGGAAATCCCGAGCAGTTTGACCTGCCCGGATCATCCGGACTTTCTCCCGGATCATCCGGACACCTCCCGGATCAGCTGGACCCTCTCCCGGACGTCCGAATACCCCACGCACCCAGAAAATAGAACCGGAGCTAACGAACCCGGATCATCCGGATGTACACCCGGATCATCCGGACCTAGCCCGGATCATCCGGACCTCCTCCCGGATGTCCGATTAACCCTGACACTGACTTGGCTGAAATCTTGTTTTGGCCGTAACTAATTCATCCGAACTCCGTGTTTGACGTTCTTTAGCTCGTTTTGAAGCTATTGACATCCCCCATCCCACAAAAATACCACCAACACCATTTGACACCATAAAATTTTCGGAATTTTGGCATCTTTGCCTAGGGCTTCCACCACATCATCCGCATTACCACCACCAACTTCCACAACCTAACCCATTTTGTTCCCCATTGCATATGTGGTTGTATGAGTCGTGATTAGAGTCTCCTAAGGTGTTTCGGCTACTTAGGGACGATTACTTCTTCATCAACCACCACCACCACCACTTCCACATAACCTTCCCACCATACACTTATGATAACCCAACTTTACCCAATTCTTGTTTGAGCTTGTTCGAGTTGTGGCTTGTGTCTCCTAAGGTGTTTCGGCTACTTAGGGACGACAACTTCAACTTTGACACGTGTATAGCCCGTCATCCCACCTCCGCATTGCCTAGTGCACACCACCACCGCTCTCCGCTACCACCATTTTGACATTTGACGTGTGAGATTTTGAGTTCGCGGTTTTTCCGTTTCCTAAGGTGTTTCGGCTACTTAGGGACGAGTCTCCATCATCTTGGTATCTACATCAAGAACACCGCTACTCATCATCGCCGGACGGTAACCTCCATATCATCTTGGTATTGTGGTATCCCTCCATTGTGTATTCCCTTGCCATTGCATTGTTAACCTCTAGCCTTACTTTTGCGTCGCTTGCCTATCGAGACTAGCCATTTGAGTATTGCCGGCAACGTTACTTGTGCACATTAGTGGTCCGTACCTTCCATTGCATACATACCTATATCATCGTGGTGCATATATTGCTATCATATCTTGTGTCACAAGTTTGTTCCCGCATATACACAATTGCAATCTTGGTTTGTGCATTGTGCAAAAGTGGCCATAGAAAAAAAAGAGAAATAAAGCTTTTAAGCAAAAGAGAAAGAGAGCAAAGAAGCTTGTAAGAAAGTGCCATAGCATCATACCACATTGCATATAAGATTGTCATATCCGATCATCTTGGATCATCTTGAGAGAAACACCGGGAACCATACATACATAGCATACTTGGGATAGAAGTTTATCCATTTTGCATCTTATAGGTTGTGCATAAGTGTCGTATCCGCCTATTGAGCAATCGTGCTAGCGTCTCTCTTGAGTTGTGCAACGCGAGCGTTTTCCATGGATTCCACATTTTGTGCTCATTCCTTGGTTGCACGACCCCATTTATCTATCCGTGTGTGCGTTTCCGTGTGCCTTCCATATTGCTATTGGTCTACTTGTTTCGCTTGCGAATTTGTGAATCTCTTTCAACATTTTTGACTCTTGCTAACATTTTGCATTAAATTTTTATGCCACTATCCTCACCGAGCTCCACTATAAGCTTTACTTGTGTAGGTGTGAGAACCGACAAGGATTGGTACCATTAGTGCTATTTCATTGTCCGCATTTGAGTGAACTTGATTCATTGTCAACATCGGTCAAGGTACATTGGTATAAGTTCTTCTCTTTCTCCCACTCATATTTGCTCGAGTCTTGTGATGGATAGGCAAGGCATTTCCTCTCCGGTCTACGACAACAACGACGGCGTGAACAACTACATCACCAAAAGGTCCATCTTCGGACTACAACACGAAATGCAAGGAGCACAATCAAGATTGCAAGAGCGCATTGAGAACATCTCCATCGACATTTTCCACTCCGAAGCAAGGAAAAGGGACTACATCGACAACAAGCTTGCCGCACAAAAGGAGGAGCAAGATGCGAGGATGGAAGAGATTCGGGCCTTGATCAAGTCTTCTTCCACTTCATCATCCTCAAGACGACGACGGTCAAGCCACAAGTCTTCGGAGCGCGAAAAAGATGCAAGTGCAAATCGTCCTCGTCCACATCTACATGGGGACCACCATCACGTTCGTGATTAACATCGTCATGAAGGGCAAGTCACCTCCAAGCATCATGTGCACGACAACGACGAACGACATCTACTACGAGCTCAAGCACGACAACGACATAATCATCATGAAGATGCTCCACAAGCGCAAATGCACAAGTCCCAACAAGCCCTACTTCACGCCAAGTCGAAGCTTCATAAGCACAAGAGAAGACCGCGAGACGAGCACCACCAAGACGGCGCTACGGATACAACAACCACTTCGGCATCTTCGCCAAGTGCAATCAAGGCATCTTCGCCTTTGGACGTACGGCATCTTCGCCTACTTCCCACGTGTACGCCTACATCGACTTCATCAAGTCCAAGGCGACCACCTACGAGCGAGGGCGACACTTCCATCTTCGGAAGCCCCTCAAGGAAGATGGACGAGCATGGGAAACTCCCTTCGGTCATGGAGATGAATTACGAGGTGCCACATCATATGGACCTCCAACAACAAGACGGCGACAAGAATGTCGAGCAAGGGCCATCCCCTTCGACCACGGCGACGAGCGCGAACCTCTTCAACAAAATGAAGACGGCGCCCACATTGGACTCCTCCTCCGAGTCAAGCTACGCGACCGCGCATGGAGACATTTGCACCTACATCTCTCCGACACCCACATATGTCGAGATGCCCCAAGTGCCATGTGAGGAGAGCCACCACCACATGAGTGACAGGAGTGACTCCACCATACGTGACATTGAGAGCATTTCCGATGAGAGGATGAGTGTGACCACCACTAGCCCCACACATGAGAGCATGCCACACATCCTACGTGAGGTTGAGTGCCATTTGAGTGACTCCACCAACCATGTGAGTGAGAGCATCCTTGAGGGAGTGAGTGAGCCACAACACTTAGTGAGTGAGGTAGTTGACACGGCATGTGAGGCCACCATGATTTCTAACGACTTACCCTCTACTCCTAGTGTGTTTTCTTCTTTGGTGCTAGGTCTCCTACATGACGACATGCCTATCCTCGACGAGTCCATCCCTCCAATGGAAACACCGATGGCCATGGTGGACGATGATACACACCCCACATGGTTCCATCAATATGAAGATGACAACGAGTGGATCTTCAACACCTCACCTACAACACATGAGCGACGCTCCAAAGGTAACATAGGTGATGGTGCTTCTCTTGTCCCACTAGTGGACTCTCTTGACATTGATTGCTCCCATGATGTTGACCCACCTATTACCATGCTTCATGCTAGTGCGACTTCCTCATGTCTTGACTTACCTATTAATGATGAATATGATGATGAGCATGTTGAGTTGCCTAGTTGTGATGCTATGCTCCATAGGATATCATGTGAAAATTCTTTTGGTCACATCATGTTTGACAACCCATTGAACTTGTCATATGCTATGAGTGAGATCTCCCATATTGCATCATTACAATCTCAACATAGTAACTATGCATGCCCCATTAAAATCAATCCCATTTGCACTTATGGCATAGATGACGAGATGATGGTCATTGGCTTTTGCTTCTCTTGTGATGATATTGCCATGCTTCCTTTACATGATTTGTGCAATTCATCTACTATGTCATGCCATGATCACATTGTTTCGAATATGCATTGTTTTGGATGTTTTCAATATTCTCCATGTGATGTTGTTACTCATGCTCATGAGGAGACCCCCATAGTTTCCTCATACATATTAGGAGATCTTGATGCATTCCATACTTTGCATGATTCCCACGATTGCGTGCACCTTATGCATTCCATGAATAACAATGCTCTAGATAATTCTCATGATGCATTACACAATTTGAGTCTCCATTATGACATACATAATAACAAACCTCTCATGATGGATGACATGTTTCTATATCACACATCTCATTTATTTGAGCATTGTCTATTTTGTGCTAACCGACACATGCATGTGCGCATTATCATGGATGATGTGTACATCTACCACGCACACACAATTTTTCCTTTGTCTTTGTTTTGTGTAGGTACTCATGTATACTCGTCAACCTCTCAATCCCAAGAGTTGACGAAATGAGCTCTTGAGAGCAACGACGGCTTGGGATCCCGTGGACTATCCTTACCACCGTCCCCTTCGCGCAAGGACTACGCGCAACTCCTCTACTTGGCTCTCACACGGCTATGGGCCATTTACCACTTCTCACATTATGCTCATTTTACCGTGTTCACTTTGCGTGCTATGCTTGCTCCTATGCCTTTGCCATGCAATTGTGACCCTTGCTTGTATTTACCCATGATGCACCATTATGATATTCCTATGTGTATTTGCATGCTTGGTGGAGATCCTTGTTGCTATTGCCATGTTTATCATGTGCCCCATGCTATTGTTGATTCTTGTGTTGGGAGAGTCATGATGACCCATTGCTATTTACATATGGCCTCTCGCCAATACATTCATGCCATTCTACTCATATCTTGCTTTTATGCTTGTGATATGTCATGTGCATTATTCATGCCCACTATTTGCACCAATGACATATTTGCCATGATTCCTTCTAGTATGTTGCATCTTCGCACTACTAGCTTGCTTGATTTGATTGCTATGATTGCTTGCTATGTTGCATCACCCATGTTCCACTATTACTTGCTTTCTTGGGTTGATGACATATATGCTCATGCCTCTCACATGATATATCTTGATTATTGTCTCTTGTGTCCATTAGTTGCCTCTTTCATATCCACTTGTATTGAGTGCAACCATCCTATGCTTATTGATCTTGGAGACTTTGACACCTTACTTGTGATGCATGCTTGTTTGATTGAGCCTATTGCACTTGGTTGTTCTTGCATCATATGCCTCCATACTAGGACACGCTCCCTTATACTTTCTTATGACGAGCATGATGCATACACTTGTTGGGTATATTACCACTCGAATGATAGGTCTTGCATGTCCACTAACCTCATTTGATTTTCCAAGTGTTTGTCATGTTCTTTCGTTTTGAAGGATTCACAAGGCGATGCCGTTATGCGACAACTTGGTCATGCGAAGGCATACATGATGTGCGACACCAACATTTTCGACATTCTCATAAAGGTGAACTCCTTCCCTTTGAGCCATCCTCAAGTTTGCATATTGGATGGGTCACTCTTTCATTGTTGTCTCCTTCTTGTTGTCTACATGATACATCTCGCGAACGGAAGAGCGACATTGGAGATTGGCTCTATGGACCTTCACATTGAGGAGCGCTCACACTTATTGGATGCACCTTCGGAATTCCACTCATGCCACGACATCGAGCATTGGTACACCAACACCTCCATATTTGTTGATTGTGCTCATACATGTCATGCTCGATGGACATACCATACTCACCACAAGTTTGCACCCTATGCATGGATTGACTCACATTATGCTTGCCTTGTTGCATCTATTTCCATGACATCCATGATATATGAGCTTGTGCACTTCCTAAGCAAATTTGTTGTGATCTTCCTTGATGGCATATTCATACATGATGATCATATTGTCCACCATCAATTGCCTGATAGCTTACACATATTGAGCATCCATTGCCATATTCATGCTATTGATGAACCGTCTCTCTATGACATCATTTTGCACAATGGTATAATTTGTCGCTTTGTGCACCATGCTAATTATCCCATGAATGCTTTGCATATCATTCTATATCATCTTGATAAGCTTCATGCGCTTTGTCATGCACTATCCATTCGCACGGACTCACGCTTAATTGATGGACACTTTGTGTGCGCTAACCATTGTATTTCCAAGTGTACTTTGTGTTTGCTCATTTTGCATGTACCACATACCGGAGACACCTTGGAGTACTTGGATTGCGCAATGCCTTCACCTACGTCCCACTACAAGTCCGTCCACGACACCCGTTTCCATGGTGATGAGGATCACGATCCGAGGTCGGATCTTTCACAAGGGGGGGAGATGATGCGGAGCATCCCACGTTCTTCCCCATGTACACTCCGACTACTCCCCAAGCCCTAAGGATACATAAGATGAGACCTCGACTATGCGCCATTGGACACAAGGTGAATTCACTCTTCTTCGAACCGTCACTTTCCGCATGTGAGACATGGCTACTACCTCATGCATGGACCTTGCATACACTCAGGTACAACCAAGATGACCATGGAGAATCCAAGGACCAAGGCCAAGCATGGAAGAGAAGACGGAAGAAAGAAGGAAGAAGAAGTTGGAGCGGCTGCTGGAGCCAGGCCGGACATCCGGACCGACGTCCAGATCATCCGGGCCCAGCCGGATCATCCGGACCCTCCCCCGGATCGTCTGGGTAACCTTGCCCGAAGACACCCGAAGCTGCTCGACGAAGCCGGATCATCCGGACGGTCACCCGGATCATCCGGACCCCCGACACCCGGATCATCCGGGCCACCATCCGGATCATCCGGACCCCACCTGCGTGCGTGACTTGGGCTGAAGCCCGTGTACCCCTTCGCCCCTCACTTACCCCTTCGTGGCTTAGCACTATAAATAGACCACCTCCTCCCCATTTTGAGGGGAAGCGTTGATTTAGCTCAAGTTAGAGATAGAGCTTCGCTCATCCATCGGATCTCCTCCTCGTGAGAGACCGCGGCCTCTTCGGAGTAGATTCTATCGGATTCAAGACCCCCATCGTGGGAAGATCCCCATGTGGATTCAAGCCCTCCTCATGGAGAAGATCGGTTACCTTTGTATCCTTACCTTTGTTGACTTTGGATCTCGTGTATCTCTTTGTGTTCTTCGATCTAGCACTTGTGTGACCGATTCCTTGTTGGTTGAGTGTTTTCCCGCGTTCCTCCCCGTGATTTCCTCGTGTTCTTCCGCTTGTTCTTCGTGTCTCCCCGTAGGATCCACTCCAAACGTGAAAGATCGACGCTATAGGGTTCCACCCTACATCAGTTTTCCCCCACAAGTGCGGACGGTAAACATGATATACGCAACCCATATACCCAAGAGGGAGCGGAAGCGTGCACTAAGGGACGTATACGCGATGGAGCCAGTCGCCCCGAAGTTCAATCCATGGTCCTCTTGTCCGATCACTTTCGATCGAAGAGACCATCCAACCAGCATCTGCCACGGCGGATTCGCCGCATTGGTTTTAGACCCAATCGTCGATGGATTTCACCTCACGAGAGTCCTGATGGACAGCGGCAGTAGCCTGAACCTGCTTTATCAGGATACAGTGCGCAAGATGGGCATAGACCCCTCAAGGATTAAACCTACAAAGACGACCTTTAAAGGTGTCATACCAGGTGTTGAAGCTAATTGTACAGGCTCAGTCACGCTGGAAGTGGTCTTCGGATCCCCGGATAATCTCTGGAGCGAGGAGTTAATCTTCGACATAGTCCCGTTCCGCAGCGGCTATCACGCTCTGCTCGGACGAACCGCGTTTGCAAAGTTCAACGCGGTGCCGCATTACGCATACCTCAAGCTCAAGATGCCAGGCCCTCGTGGAGTCATTATGGTTAACGGAAATACGGAACGCTCCCTCCAAACGGAGGAACATACAGCGGCTCTCGCGGCAGAAGTACAGAGCAGCCTTCTAAGGCAATTTTCGAGTCTGGCCGTTAAACGGCCGGACACGGCCAAACGTACCCGGAGCAACATCAACCAAGACCACCTGGCACGTTCCGAGCACGCGTAGCAATGCGGCCCCAACCCCAGCCCTCGCATGATTGCAAGACCAACCCTCCGCGTACATCATTACGCTCTGGAGATACCATGGGTCTAGGGGGAGGGGCACGACCACAACAGACCTAGAGTGCGGCTCGACCGCACCAGGGGCTCACAAGTGTGTCTCTCTTTTTTTCTTTTTTCTATTTTCCTTCTTTGTATACACAGGACTCCGTTCATCAGAGGCCCTGCCCGGCGGCGAACCCGCCGAACTCATGATGCAACAGCCAGGGAGGGAAAAAGGCTGCGACGAACACTCAGGTGGTCTCCATTATGAGCATTAAAATTCGATTATATACACCAGTCCGCAGCCCACCCCTGGAGGGGGACATGTTTATTTAGTTCAATCCCTTGCTTACCGCACTATTTGTATCCTTCCGCACTCATAGCAGAATTCCTTGAATAAATAATGCAGCACCTTTTGCCTGTAATCGCATTACTTTACATATATGTTCACTAATGACATCTTGCACCCGTATATTTTGGTACGGCCGAATACACCAGGGGCTTATGTTCCCCGCATTATGGTGTGATAAGTCCGAACACTTCCACAAGTGTGGCACCCCGAACTTATAGCATTATATGATTCGGCTCCGAATCATGTCTTGGGTCAATAGTTGGGTTTGCCCGGCTTGCACGTTTTGGTGCCTTACGTTCCGTTCTGTCGGCTAAGGTGGCACTGGGAGAACCACTGCGATTGCGCCCCGATTGAGCTGGGCGAGCGCCTCAGTGGAGAAAGCTAAAACTGGCTGGCATGATAAGTCGAGAGACTGGTCGCTGTTCGAGAGGTCTTTTCGGGTCCCTAAAGACTTATGCCGCTTCGAGCGAAGTACCGGATAATGTCCGACGAAGGCGTGGATAGCGCCCCGAATTCGGTCTTCCGAATACTAGGGGCTTCGCCGAAATTTAAAATTATAGAATTCTATGGCTAAGTGAGAGTGTTCAAGCATTATAAGTCCGATTGCCTTGTTCGTTGTGTTGAGCGCCTCCCTAGATGGACCCAAAAATGGGAACAAGAGTGCTCAAGTTTATCCCGAACACCCCAGCACTAGTGGCACGGGGGCTGAAGCCAACGACTTGCCATCTCTCAGATTTTATAAATGGCCGCACAGAAGGTAATATTTTAAATTAAACAAGCGTTGCTTAGCGCATATGAACAAAGTTTTCAGCGCACAGGATAATACATAGCGAGTTTACTCAATAATTACATCTCTGGGGCACTCATCCGTTATATTGCGGGCACCCTTCAGGACAGTCTTATAGTACATTTCGGGCGTACGATACTCCTTCCCCGCTGGCGGCGGATCAGTGAGAAGCCTCTCCGCATCCAGCCTGCCCCAGTGCACCTTTGCGCGGGCAAGGGCCCGATGAGCACCTTCAATACAGGCGGAGCGCTTGATGACCTCCACCCAGGGGCACGCATCCACCAGCCGCCGCACGAGGCCGAAGTAGCTCCCACGCATGGCCTCTCCAGGCCACAGCCGAACTATGAGGCCCTTCATGGCCTCCTCAGCTACCTTGTGGAGTTCGACCAGCTGCTTCAGCTGGTCGCTAGGGGGCACCGGATGGACGACCTCATCATACTGAGACCAGAAGACCTTCTCCGTTGAGCTCCCCTCCTCACCACGGTAGAATGCGGCGGCATCGGATACACTGCGAGGCAAATCTGCAAACGCCCCTGGAGAGCTCTGAATTCGGGTAAGTGTTAGGTGGTTTACATTAACATGCTTGCTTTGCATGAAAAATGCCTTACCCGCCGCTATTTTCTTCACATCTTCCACCTCCTGAAGGGCCTTACGGGCCTCGGCCTTGGCGGACTTGGCACTTTCGAGAGCCGAGGCGAGCTTGGACTCTCGAGTCTTTGAGTCGCGCTCCAAACTCTCATGCTTCTCCATGAGAGCCTGGAGCTCTTGCCGCACCTCCGCCACCCGCGCCTCCTGCTTCTCTCGCTCTGCCCGTTCCGCGGCCGCATTGCGTTCGGCCGCGGACACAGCCTCCTTAAGGGTTGGCACCTCGTTCGTGGCCCCTGTAGTACCCATGTTATCCTTGTTATTCTTTTATTGCAACCTAAATCCTTTTCTGTAAGGTAACTATTCAAAGTGGTGTTACTCACCTTCTTTGCCCTCGAGCTGCTTCTTGGCACGGCCGAGCTCTTGCTCGGACCGCTCGAGATCTTGCTTTAACGCACCAACCTCCGCAGTCAGTGCGGCAGAGGTCAGCAGCGCAGACTGCAAACCCATATTGACATACTTTTTAGCAACCCTGCGTATATCTTTTTAGATCCTCAGTCCGGCTTTTCTTTCCGAACACCGAACCGAGCATCAGGGGCTACTGTCTATGCGGTATTACATTACATAATTTTAACTTCTTACCTCAAAGCCTGTTAGAAGGCTACTGCAGGCTTCGGTCAGCCCGCTCTTGATGAGCTGAACCTTCTGAATCACCACACTCATAATAGTGCGGTGTTCTTCCTCGATGGAAGCTCCTTTGAGCGCTTCCAGCAAGTTGTCGGGCGCCTCCGGTTGGACGGAGGCCGCCGGCGTCACGGTCTTGCCCTTCTTGCGAAGGGGCCGCCTGCCGGACTCCGGAACCACTGCGGGTTCCTGTGTGGAGTCCGGCGCAAAGTCCGGGAAGCTGCCTTGCGGCGCCTCCGGAGCCTCCTCCTGATGGGTCCCTTCCTGGGATCCCACCTCGGCGTCCTCAGTGGCGCGAGGGGTGGAGGCCGTCGGGATGGAATCCACATCCGACGGAGCCAACGACCCGCTCGATGAAGCGGGGAGATCATCATCGGCCGGACTGCAGGCAGTATGTGGCATTAGAAGGACGCTATGTGACATAAAAAGAAATTATAAATCATTCAGGAATCCGGATACTTATGGTCTCGCCGGAGGCCTGGCCCTTGAAGGCCATTCTTCGCTGCCAACGTTGGTGTTCGAAGAGCTATCCGGGGGAATAGTTCTTCCCCTCTTGGACCCTTCGGCCTCCCCTATTGGGGAAGCCTTCCTCTTCCTCTCTCCCTCCTCTGGGAGAGAGTCTTCTTCCTCCTCCTCATCTTTGGGGGAGGAGTCCGCCTCGGAGCCGTCGGAGACCTGAAAACGGGAACTCTTTCGAGTACCTGTGGCCACCTTCTTGGCCTTCTTCTCCGGCACTACATGCGGTACCGGAACCAGCAGCCCCGCTAGACGGGCGTCTACTGGGTTTTCTGGCATGGGAGCCGAGCAGACGAGCTGCTCCGCCTTCTTCATCTAGTCCTGTCAAAGGAAAAGGGAGATTGAAACCCGCTTAGAATCAAACTATTAACGACAAGTGTCCCGTAAAGGGGTAGAATCACTTACCTCGTCAGCTGGACGCTGTGAGTGAAATCCGCGATCTTCCATCGCGGATGCGGGGGCTTCGGCGCCCTTAAACAGCACCCTCCAGGCGCCTTCGTACGTCGTGTCGAAGAGCCCTCTCAACGCCTGGTGCTGTTCCGGATCGAACTCCCACAGATTGAATACCCGCTCTTGGCATGGGAGAATCCGGCGGACGAGCATGACTTGGACCACGTTAACCAGCCTGAGCTTCTTGTTCACCAGCTTCTGGATACAGGCTTGGAGTCCCGTCAGCTCCTTCGAATTACCCCACAGCAATCCCTTCTCTTTCCAGGAGGTGAGCTGCGTAGGGATACCAGATCTGAACTCGGGGGCCGCCGCCCACATAGGGTTGCGCGGCTCGGTGATATAGAACCACCCCGACTGCCACCCCTTGACGGATTCCACGAAGGCCCCTTCGAACCAAAGGATGTTGGGCATCTTGCCCAACATGGCGCCTCCGCACTCCGCTTGAGTGCCCTTCACTACCTTCGGCTTGACATTGAAGGTCTTGAGCCACAAGCCAAAGTGGGGCTGGATGCAGAGGAAGGCCTCGCACACGACAATAAACGCCGAGATGTTGAGGATGAATTTCGGCGCCAGATCATGGAAATCTAGGCCGTAGTAGAACATGAGCCCCCAGACAAAGGGGTGAAGTGGAAAGCCCAGTCCGCGGAGGAAGTGGGGAAGGAAAACGACCCTCTCATGGGGCCTGGGGGTGGGGATGAGCTGCCCCTCGTCGGGCAGCCGGTGCGCGATGTCGCTGGAGAGGTATCCGGCGCTTTGCAGTTTGGCGATGTGCTCCTCCTTAACAGTGGAGGCCAACCATTTACCTCCTGCTCCGGACATGGTTGGAGAAGGTTGAGACGAGATGCGCGAACTTGGGCGCTGGAGCTCGAGTGCGCGGAGATGGATAAGCAAAGGAGGAAGAAGGCGTAGGTGAAAAGGTGAATCCTTATCCCTTATATATAGGCGGACGAAGACTACGCGTCCCCACTAGCCTGATAAAACTTGCTTATCTCCCAAGCGCCACCATCAATGGCGCGGTTGGGTTACTGATAGAGGCAAAGGTGTCCCGTCTTTCGATGAGATGATGGATATCGCTTTGGTGGAAGTCGACTTTGACGATCCGACTACGAACGTGCGAGGACGTCGCGCCTTAGCAATCGCTAAACCAACTCCGAGAGGTTATTGACCACGCCGGAGCACGATCAACCTGACCATGAGGGTCTGTTTCCTGCGAGCAAACGAAGAAACAAGCAAGAAACTAAGATTGCAATCTGGATATTGCGAATATAAGATGAAAGCTTTATTGATCAAGGTGGGGTTCTGTGACGCCTTTGTCTGGTCGTTGAACACAAACGAAGTACGCGAAGTTGCAGCTATGGTGAACTTTTAATCTAAACAAAACCCAATGTCTAAACGATGCCCTAAGGGCTGTATATATGGAGGAAGAGGGGGGGATTTCGTGACCCTTGGTGGAGGGTTCCGAAATCAACCCTATCTCTTGTTTCCCCACACATACGGACTCTAAAAATAGCCTATACTTATGTATTTCGAAATTACATGGGCCTGGCCCAATAATAAGGTGATGCAGCACCTATAATAGCCTCGGGACGAAATTTATGAAGTGGCATCTAGTATATTTCGTCCAAGGCTTCATGCACCCATTATGGTGGCTTCAAAGTCCTGAAATCATCACTTGTAACTCCGTTCTTGTTCCCCTTGCACATGCCATCATCTCCATGCTTGTTCTTAATCCAATGTTCATCCTTCTCCAAGCTAGGCCCTTCATTTGTAAGCAAAACAAATGTATCCAATTTAGGCAGCATCATATTCTCATGAACATTAGAATCATTACCAAGAAACGAAAGTACCTCGTAATTTAGTTGGCGTGCGCGAGCTCTAGTAATTGGTCCAGTATGTATAGCAGCAGGGGCTGTGGGTGTAACAATGGTATTGATGTCCTCATCATCCTCCCCTTCTTGAAATGAAGTCGTCCTCGACGGAAGTTCATCTTCCTCACCCAAATAAGGCTTCAAATCTGCAATGTTAAAAGTGGGACTAACCCCAAAATCTGCAGGCAGCTCAAGTTTATATGCATTATCATTTATTTTCTCTAACACCTTAAAGGGAACATCAGCCCGTGGCATGAGCTTTGATTTGCGCAAATCAGGAAATCTATCCTTACGCAAATGTAACCAAACAAGATCTCCAGGTGCAAACACAACATGTTTTATACCCTTATCTCCAGCAAGTTTATATTTGGCATTCATACGCTCAATGTTTTCCTTAGTTAACTCATGCATTTTTAAAATCAATTCAGCACGTTGTTTAGCATCAAAATTAACCTTCTCCGAAGATTGAAGAGGCAACAAATCAATAGGTGCGCGAGGTAGGAAACCATACACAACTTCAAAAGGGCACATCTTAGTAGTAGAATGCAATGAACGATTATAAGCAAATTCAATATGAGGCAAGCATTCCTCCCACATTTTCTTATTATTCTTCAAAACAGCCCTAAGCATAGTAGACAATGTTCTATTGACTACTTCAGTTTGTCCATCAGTTTGGGGGTGACAAGTAGTACTAAAAAGCAGTTTAGTCCCCAACTTAGCCCATAAATATCTCCAAAAGTGGCTAAGAAATTTAGTATCACGATCTGAAACAATAGTATTTGGCACACCATGCAAGCGAATAATTTCACAAAAGAACAAATCAGCAACATTAACAGCATCATCGCTTTTATGACATGGTATAAAGTGTGCCATTTTCGAGAATCTATCCACGACAACAAATATGCTATCCCTCCCCTTCTTTGTTCGAGGTAAACCTAAAACAAAGTCCATAGATATATCCTCCCAAGGAACACTAGGTATAGGCAAAGGCATATATAAACCATGAGGATTGAGTCGTGACTTAGCTTTTTGACATGTAGTGCAGCGAGCAATAAAACACTCAACATCCCGTCTCATCTTTGGCCAAAAGAAATGTGTAGCAAGTACGTCCTCCGTCTTCTTCACGCCAAAGTGTCCCATTAATCCTCCTCCATGCGCCTCCTGCAACAACAAAAGACGAACGGAGCTAGCTGGAATGCATAGCTTGTTAGCACGAAACACAAATTCATCGTTAACGACGAACTTGTTCCACATTCTTCCTTCTTTACAATTCTGCATTACATCTTTAAAATCAGCATCATGCTTGATGGTCTCCAAACCAAATATTTTGAAGTCAAGTTGTGAAAGCATAGTATAGCGGCGAGACAATGCATCAGCAATAACATTTTCTTTTCCCTTCTTGTGTTTAATGACATAAGGAAAAGTCTCAATGAATTCAACCCATTTAGCATGTCTACGATTCAGTTTAGCTTGTCTTTTAATATGTTTCAAAGATTCATGATCAGAATGTATAACAAATTCTTTGGGCCATAAATAATGTTGCCATGTTTCTAAAGTCCGAACAAGAGCATATAATTCTTTATCATAAGTAGAATAATTCAGACTAGGCCCACTCAATTTTTCAGAAAAGTATGCAACAGGTTTGCCATCTTGTAATGACACACCGCCTAATCCAATTCCACTAGCATCGCATTCAAGCTCAAAAGTCTTATTAAAATCAGGAAGTTGGAGTAAAGGAGCATGTGTCAACTTATCTTTCAATACCGAGAAGGCTTCTTCCTGTGCGGTACCCCAAAGAAAAGGCACATCTTTCTTTGTAAGCTCATTGAGAGGTGCAGCAATGGTGCTGAAATCTCTCACAAAACGCCTATAGAATCCAGCGAGGTCAAGAAAACTCCTCACTTGTGTGACCGTTTTGGGTTGCGGCCAACTCTCAATAGCTTCAATCTTGGCTTTATCAACTTCAATTCCCTGTGGAGTAACAACATAGCCAAGAAAAGATACTCGGTCGGTGCAAAAGGTGCACTTCCCAAGGTTACCAAACAAACGTGCATCACGTAGAGCAATAAAAACAGCACGTAAATGTTCCAAATGTTCTTCCAAAGATCTGCTATAAATCAATATGTCATCAAAGTAAACTACCACAAATCGTCCAATGAAAGCAAGTAAAACTTCGTTCATTAATCTCATGAAAGTACTAGGTGCATTAGTTAACCCAAAAGGCATGACTAACCACTCATATAATCCAAACTTAGTTTTAAATGCTGTTTTCCATTCATCTCCCAATTTCATACGAATTTGATGGTATCCACTACGCAAATCAACTTTGGAGAATATTGTAGAGCCACTCAATTCATCAAGCATATCATCGAGCCTAGGAATAGGATGACGATAACGAATAGTAATATTATTAATGCCTCTACAATCAACACACATACGTGATGTACCATCCTTTTTTGGCACTAGAATAATAGGAACATCACAAGGACTAAGGGATTCGCGTATATAACCTTTGTCGAGAAGCTCTTGTACTTGACGCATAATCTCCTTCGTCTCCTCTGGATTGGTACGGTATGGTGCACGGTTTGGCAGTGAAGCACCGGGAATTAAGTCAATCTGATGCTCAATCCCTCGAATAGGCGGTAATCCCAGTGGCACGTCTTGTGGAAAGACGTCAGCGAACTCCTGCAAAATGTTAGTGACAGCAGGAAGCAAAGAGGAAGGCATGTCCTCGAATGAAAATAATGCCTCTTTGCTCACAAAAGCATAGCAAACAGATTTGCTGAAATCTAGCTCATCAATATCAGATTTGGTGGCAAATAAACATGCACTTTTCAATTTAATTTCAGAAGCAACACTAGATGGTTTATTATTAGGCTTCATTTGTTGCTCAAATTCTTTTGCCACAATCTGATTTTCACTCTTATTCTTCTCCTGTTTTGCTTTATTAGCTCTATTAATATCATCTTTCAAAATGGAATCAGGAGTCATAGGAAGCAAAGTAATATTTTTATCCTTATGAACAAGAGTATAGTGATTGTTTCTACCATGGTGTACAGAGTTTTTATCAAATTGCCATGGTCTACCAAGTAATAAGGAACATGCTTGCATAGGTACCACATCACAATCAACATAATCAGCATATGTACAGATACTAAAATGCATACGAACAGTATGTGTTACCTTAACCTTGCCGCTGTTGTTGAACCATTGGATGTAGTAAGGATGTGGATGTGGTCTTGTGGTGAGAGAAAGCTTCTCCACCATCTCCATGCTAGCCAAGTTGTTGCAGCTCCCTCCATCTATGATGACACGCACAAAACGTTCTTTCACAACTCCCTTGGTATGGAACAAATTGTGCCTCTGATTTTGCTCAGCTTGTGTGACCTGCACACTCAAAACACGTTGAGCAACTAAACATTCATACCTGTCAGCGTCTTCAGGAGCCATGTATTGCGTCTCATGATCAGAACCATCTCCACCATGTTCTTCACGTGTAATAAGAGCCAAAGTCTCCTCATCATAGTCACTAGCGGACTCATATCCACCATCCGCGGTAGCAATCATCACACGCGGAGATTTGCATTCTCTCGCATAATGACATCCTCCCTTACAACGTCGAGAAATAATATCACTTGTGTGCCCTGTTGATGCCATGGAGGAAGCAGAACTCTGTGCAGGCCCAACAGGTGCGCTCTTGGCAGATAATGGTGGTTGTGCCTGTTTTCTTGTATCACGACTAGAGGAGACACCTAATTGAGGTGCTGGTGCAGTTGAGGTAGAAGATGCACGCGGTGTCCATGATGAAGGTCGGCCTGCAGAAAAGTTAGTTCGCGCCAATGCTTGTCGATCCTGCACTTCACGTTCAGCTTTACAAGCTGATAGAGGCAAAGGTGTCCCGTCTTTCGATGAGATGGTGGATTTCGCTTTGGTGGAAGTCGACTTTGACGATCCGACTACGAACGTGCGAGGACGTCGCGCCTTAGCAATCGCTAAACCAACTCCGAGAGGTTATTGACCACGCCGGAGCACGATCAACCTGACCACGAGGGTCTGTTTCCTGCGAGCAAACGAAGAACAAGCAAGAAACTAAGATTGCAATCTGGATATTGCGAATATAAGATGAAAGCTTTATTGATCAAGGTGGGGTTCTGTGACGCCTTTGTCTGGTCGTTGAACACAAACGAAGTACGCGAAGTTGCAGCTATGGCGAACTTTTAATCTAAACAAAACCCAAAATCTAAACGATGCCCTAAGGGCTGTATATATGGAGGAAGAGGGGGGAATTTCGTGGCCCTTGGTGGAGGGGTCCGAAATCAACCCTATCTCTTGTTTCCCCACACATACGGACTCTAAAAATAGCCTATACTTATGTATTTCGAAATTACATGGGCCTGGCCCAATAATAAGGTGACGCAGCACCTAAAATAGCCTCGGGACGAAATTTATGAAGTGGCATCTTGAATATTTCGTCCAAGGCTTCATGCACCCATTATGGTGGCTTCAAAGTCCTGAAATCATCACTTGTAACTCCGTTCTTGTTCCCCTTGTGCATGCCATCATCTCCATGCTTGTTCTTGCTCCAATGTTCATCCTTCTCCAAGCTAGACCCTTCATTTGTAAGCAAAACAAATGTATCCAATTTAGGCAGCATCATATTCTCATGAACATTAGAATCATTACCAAGAAACGAAAGTACCTGGTAATTTAGTTGGCGTGCACGAGCTCTAGTAATTGGTCCAGTATGTATAGCAGCAGGGGCTGTGGGTGTAACAATTGTATTGATGTCCTCATCATCCTCCCCTTCTTGAAATGAAGTCGTCCTCGACGGAAGTTCATCTTCCTCACCCAAATAAGGCTTCAAATCTGCAATGTTAAAAGTGGGACTAACCCCAAAATCTGCAGGCAGCTCAAGTTTATATGCATTATCATTTATTTTCTCTAACACCTTAAAGGGACCATCAGCACGTGGCATTAGCTTTGATTTGCGCAAATCGGGAAATCTATCCTTACGCAAATGTAACCAAACGAGATCTCCAGGTGCAAACACAACATGTTTTCTACCCTTATCTCCAGCAAGTTTATATTTAGCATTCATCCGCTCAATGTTTTCCTTAGTTAACTCATGCATTTTTAAAATCAATTCAGCACGTTGTTTAGCATCAAAATTAACCTTCTCCGAAGATGGAAGAGGCAACAAATCAATAGGTGCACGAGGTAGGAAACCATACACAACTTCAAAAGGGCACATCTTAGTAGTAGAATGCAATGAACGATTATAAGCAAATTCAATATGAGGCAAGCATTCCTCCCACATTTTCTTATTATTCTTCAAAACAGCCCTAAGCATAGTAGACAACGTTCTATTGACTACTTCAGTTTGTCCATCAGTTTGGGGGTGACAAGTAGTACTAAAAAGCAGTTTAGTCCCCAACTTAGCCCATAAACATCTCCAAAAGTGGCTAAGAAATTCAGTATCACGATCTGAAACAATAGTATTTGGCACACCATGCAAGCGAATAATTTCACGAAAGAACAAATCAGCAACATTAACAGCATCATCGCTTTTATGACATGGTATAAAGTGTGCCATTTTCGAGAATCTATCCACGACAACAAATATGCTATCCCTCCCCTTCTTTGTTCGAGGTAAACCTAAAACAAAGTCCATAGATATATCCTCCCAAGGAACACTAGGTACAGGCAAAGGCATATATAAACCATGAGGATTGAGTCGTGACTTAGCTTTTTGACATGTAGTGCAGCGAGCAATAAAACGCTCAACATCCCGTCTCATCTTTGGCCAAAAGAAATGTGTAGCAAGTACGTCCTCCGTCTTCTTCACGCCAAAGTGTCCCATTAATCCTCCTCCATGCGCCTCCTGCAACAACAAAAGACGAACGGAGCTAGCTGGAATGCATAGCTTGTTAGCACGAAACACAAATCCATCGTTATCAACAAACTTGTTCCACATTCTTCCTTCTTTACAATTCTGCATTACATCTTTAAAATCAGCATCATGCACATATTGATCTTTGATGGTCTCCAAACCAAATATTTTGAAGTCAAGTTGTGAAAGCATAGTATAGCGACGAGACAATGCATCAGCAATAACATTTTCTTTTCCCTTCTTGTGTTTAATGACATAAGGGAAAGTCTCAATGAATTCAACCCATTTAGCATGTCTACGATTCAGTTTAGCTTGACTTTTAATATGTTTCAAAGATTCATGATCAGAATGTATAACAAATTCTTTGGGCCATAAATAATGTTGCCATGTTTCTAAAGTCCGAACAAGAGCATATAATTCTTTATCATAAGTAGAATAATTCAGACTAGGCCCACTCAATTTTTCAGAAAAGTATTCAACAGGTTTGCCATCTTGTAATAACACACCTCCTAATCCAATTCCACTAGCATCACATTCAAGCTCAAAAGTCTTATTAAAATCAGGAAGTTGGAGTAAAGGAGCATGTGTCAACTTATCTTTCAATACCGTGAAGGCTTCTTCCTGTGCGGTACCCCAAAGAAAAGGCACATCTTTCTTTGTAAGCTCATTGAGAGGTGCAGCAATGGTGCTGAAATCTCTCACAAAACGCCTATAGAATCCAGCGAGGCCAAGAAAACTCCTCACTTGTGTGACCGTTTTGGGCTGCGGCCAACTCTCAATAGCTTCAATCTTGGCTTTATCAACTTCAATTCCCTGTGGAGTAACAACATAGCCAAGAAAAGATACTCGGTCGGTGCAAAAGGTGCACTTCCCAAGGTTACCAAACAAATGTGCATCACGTAGAGCAATAAAAACAGCACGTAAATGTTCCAAATGTTCCTCCAAAGATCTGCTATAAATCAATATGTCATCAAAGTAAACTACCACAAATCGTCCAATGAAAGCACGTAAGACTTCGTTCATTAATCTCATGAAAGTACTAGGTGCATTAGTTAACCCAAAAGGCATGACTAACCACTCATATAATCCAAACTTAGTTTTAAATGTTGTTTTCCATTCATCTCCCAATTTCATACGAATTTGATGGTAGCCACTACGCAAATCAACTTTGGAGAATATTGTAGAGCCACTCAATTCATCAAGCATATCATCTAGCCTAGGAATAGGATGACGATAACGAATAGTAATATTATTAATGCCTCTACAATCAACACACATACGTGATGTACCATCCTTTTTCGGCACTAGAATAATAGGAACAGCACAAGGACTAAGGGATTCGCGTATATAACCTTTGTCGAGAAGCTCTTGTACTTGACGCATAATCTCCTTCGTCTCCTCTGGATTGGTACGGTATGGTGCACGGTTTGGCAGTGAAGCACCGGGAATTAAGTCAATCTGATGCTCAATCCCGCGAATAGGCGGTAATCCCGGTGGCACGTCTTGTGGAAAAACGTCAGCGAACTCCTGCAAAATGTTAGTGACAGCAGGAGGCAAAGAGGAAGGCACGTCCTCGAATGAAAATAATGCCTCTTTGCACACAAAAGCATAGCAAACAGATTTGCTGAAATCTAGCTCATCAATATCAGATTTGGTGGCAAATAAACATGCACTTTTCAATTTAATTTCAGAAGCAACACTAGATGGTTTATTATTAGGCTTCATTTGTTGCTCAAATTCTTTTGCCACAATCTGATTTTCACTCTTATTCTTCTCCTGTTGTGCTTTATTAGCTCTATTAATATCATCTTTCAAAATGGAATCAGGAGTCATAGGAAGCAATGTAATATTTTTATCCTTATGAACAAGAGTATAGTGATTGTTTCTACCATGGTGTACAGAATTTTTATCAAATTGCCATGGTCTACCAAGTAATAAGGAACATGCTTGCATAGGTACCACATCACAATCAACATAATCAGCATATGTAGGGATACTAAAATGCACACGAACAGTACGTGTTACCTTAACCTTGCCGCTGTTGTTGAACCATTGGATGTAGTAAGGATGTGGATGTGGTCTTGTGGTGAGAGAAAGCTTCTCCACCATCTCCATGCTAGCCAAGTTGTTGCAGCTCCCTCCGTCTATTATGACGCGCACAGAACGTTCCTTCACAACTCCCTTGGTATGGAACAAATTGTGCCTCTGATTTTGCTCAGCTTGTGTGACCTGCACACTCAAAACACGTTGAGCAACTGAACATTCATACCTGTCAGCGTCTTCAGGAGCCATGTATTGCGTCTCATGATCAGAATCATCTCCACCATGTTCTTCACGTGTAATAAGAGCCAATGTCTCCTCATCATAGTCACTAGCGGACTCATATCCACCATCCGCGGTAGCAATCATCACACGCGGAGATTTGCATTCCCTCGCATAATGACCTCCTCCCTTACAACGACGACAAATAATATCACTTGTGTGCCCTGTTGATGCCATGGAAGAAGAAGAACGCTGTGCAGGACCCGCAGGTGCGCTCTTGGAAGATAATGGTGGTTGTGCCTGTTTTCTTGTATCACGGCTGGAGGTGGCACTGGATGGAGGTGCTGGTGCAGTTGAAGTAGAAGATGCACGTGGTGTCCATGATGAAGGTCGGCCTGCAGAAAAGTTAGTTTGCCCCAATGCTTGTCGATCCTGCACTTCACGTTCAGCTTTACAAGCAAGATGGAATAAACGAGTGATATTAGTATACTCCTTATAGTCTAGAATGGTCTGAATCTCTCTATTTAATCCACCCAGAAAACGTGCAACCATAGCTTCATTCTCCTCAACAATACCACATCTAATCATGCCAGTTTGTAATTCCTGATAATATTCTTCTACAGAATTTTTCCCTTGTCTTAAACGCTGCAATTTTTGAAGCAATTCACGTTGATAATATGGTGGAACCCAACGCGTACGCATAGCAGTTTTCAAAGCAGCCCAAGTAGTTGGAATAGGATATAATCTACAATGTTCAGACCACCATACACATGCAAAACTAGTGAAAGCACAAACAGCAGCAGCAACTCGTCTCTCCTCAGGATATTGTAAACATGTAAATCGTTGTTCAGTTTCTAACTCCCAAGTAAGATATATATCAGGAACATATCTACCCTCAAATGGTGGAATATTCAATTTCAGTTTAGGAATATGGACATCATCTCGTACCTGAGGTGGTGGTGCAGGCCTACCATTACGAATATATACCTGAGGTCGACCTGCTGGTGGTGGTGCAGGTGGCTGCACATAGTGCTGATTTTGATCAACCTCATCCTCATAGTCTCCCACATAATCATCCTCCTCCGCATCAGCAGTAGGAGCCACAGAAGTATCAACAGCAGCACCAACAGTTTGGCCAAACGCAAGAGGAACACGGCTCGCTCGGCGAAGGTCTATTTCGCGACGTGGAGGTAGTCGTCGTTGTTGTTGTTGAAGAGGTGTGTTAGGTGCAGCGGGTGGTGGTGGTGGAAGACGCGCGAGCAATTCATTAAACTTGTTATCGAGCTTTGTTTCGAACGTCTTCTCCATACCATCTATCTTCTCCATGGCCTCTTCAAATCTGTTTAGCACATCTTGCACCTGTCCACTCATCATTTGCTGAAATTTATCATGCAAATCCTTATTCGTCATGTTCTCCCAGTCAGTCTCGTCGGCTTGTGATCCTGGCATGGTTAGTAGCAATAGAAACACACAAGAATATGATCCTACCGACTACTAACAAGAGGTGGTGGTGGGTGTCACAAATCCGTCAAGCAAATCTCAAATTCTTAGCAGTTCTTACCCAGCAGCAGGCGGTGATCGGCAACCGTTGTAGTCAAAAACTCTCAAAGCTTGGATAGAGCGATTACCAGGGAGAGTCAAACGCACGACGTAGATGTATGTGGAGCTGGGAAGGCTTATAATATGGTAGCAAAAAGGGTCAGCAATAATCAATTCAGAGATGCAAAGTTGAATAAACGCTCAACGACGGTACTGTGCTGGTCCTAGGCTAGACCGTACTAGATGCGAGCCTAGAACACTAACAAAATCACGGCGCTGCACGTAAACAAGGGAAAAGCACACTCTGGAATTTTTTTCGCTCTTTTTTTTGCGCTGCTTTTTTTGTGAAAAATCACTATAATGGCGAGTGTCTCAAAACTCTTCCTAGGTCAAACTGACAGGATGGGCACGAAATTTTTTCGACCAATTTTTTTTTTGTTTTTTCGACTGCCCGGACCCAAAAACTGGAAACGGGTCAAAAAAAACTTCCTATAATGGCACCTGTCTCAAAACACTCAGAAACACCTAAAAATAGGATAGCTAGAAAAAATTTCAAAAAATGCGTTTTCGAAAAATTTTGGGCCTAAACGGAGGGTGGTTTCCGGACTCTTTTTTTTCCGAAACCTACTCCGGCAAGGAAACACGAATCGGAAACTAGATGGATCTCGAAAACACACCTAATATGCAAGGTACTCGGATTGGTGGTGGATATATGGTGGTGGTATATGGCAGCGGTGGTGGTATATGGCGGCGGTGGTAATATATGGATATGGATCGGTGGTGGTATATGGATACGGATTGGTGGTGGTATATGGATACGGATTCGGAGCGGTGGTGGTAGGTGACAGGGGCGATGATGATGGTGCGGTGGCGGCGTGACAACTTATGACCAGAACTCGAAACTCTAAAAGACTAACGCTAAGACCAGCAACTAGACACGACGATGCAACCGCAAATTCAACAAAGCAAAACCCTAAAAAGATTATGCAAAGGCTCAGATTGGTTCAGATATGATGAACTAACCCTAATTTTTTTTTGGCTTTTTCGTGGACTGTAGGTATGAAGAACAGACTCGATCTAAACTACGAAAAACTGTAAAATCTCACCGAGCAACCTGGAAATCTGATACCACTTGATAGAGGCAAAGGTGTCCCGTCTTTCGATGAGATGATGGATATCGCTTTGGTGGAAGTCGACTTTGACGATCCGACTACGAACGTGCGAGGACGTCGCGCCTTAGCAATCGCTAAACCAACTCCGAGAGGTTACTGACCACGCCGCAGCACGATCAACCTGACCACGAGGGTCTGTTTCCTGCGAGCAAACGAAAAACAAGCAAGAAACTAAGATTGCAATCTGGATATTGCGAATATAAGATGAAAGCTTTATTGATCAAGGTGGGGTTCTGTGACGCCTTTGTCTGGTCGTTGAACACAAACGAAGTACGCGAAGTTGCAGCTATGGCGAACTTTTAATCTAAACAAAACCCAAAGTCTAAACGATGCCCTAAGGGCTGTATATATGGAGGAAGAGGGGGGAATTTCGTGGCCCTTGGTGGAGGGGTCCGAAATCAACCCTATCTCCTGTTTCCCCACACATACGGACTCTAAAAATAGCCTATACTTATGTATTTCGAAATTACATGGGCCTGGCCCAATAATAAGGTGACGCAGCACCTAAAATAGCCTCGGGACGAAATTTATGAAGTGGCATCTTGTATATTTCGTCCAAGGCTTCATGCACCCATTATGGTGGCTTCAAAGTCCTGAAATCATCACTTGTAACTCCGCTCTTGTTTCCCTTGCGCATGCCATCATCTCCATGCTTGTTCTTGCTCCAATGTTCATCCTTCTCCAAGCTAGGCCCTTCATTTGTAAGCAAAACAAATGTATCCAATTTAGGCAGCATCATATTCTCATGAACATTAGAATCATTACCAAGAAACGAAAGTACCTGGTAATTTAGTTGGCGTGCACGAGCTCTAGTAATTGGTCCAGTATGTATAGCAGCAGGGGCTGTGGGTGTAACAATTGTATTGATGTCCTCATCACTTTCGATGAGATGGTGGATTTCGCTTTGGTGGAAGTCGACTTTGACGATCCGACTACGAACGTGTGAGGACGTCGCGCCTTAGCAATCGCTAAACCAACTCCGAGATGTTATTGACCACGCCGGAGCACGATCAACCTGACCACGAGGGTCTGTTTCCTGCGAGCAAACGAAGAACAAGCAAGAAACTAAGATTGCAATCTGGATATTGCGAATATAAGATGAAAGCTTTATTGATCAAGGTGGGGTTCTGTGACGCCTTTGTCTGGTCGTTGAACACAAACGAAGTACGCGAAGTTGCAGCTATGGCGAACTTTTAATCTAAACAAAACCCAAAGTCTAAACGATGCCCTAAGGGTTGTATATACGGAGGAAGAGGGGGGGGGGGGGAATTTCGTGACCCTTGGTGGAGGGGTCCGAAATCAACCCTATCTCTTGTTTCCCCACACATACGGACTCTAAAAATAGCCTATACTTATGTATTTCGAAATTACATGGGCCTGGCCCAATAATAAGGTGACGCAGCACCTATAATAGCCTCGGGACGAAATTTATGAAGTGGCATCTTGTATATTTCGTCCAAAGCTTCATGCACCCATTATGGTGGCTTCAAAGTCCTGAAATCATCACTTGTAACTCCGTTCTTGTTCCCCTTGCGCATGCCATCATCTCCATGCTTGTTCTTAATCCAATGTTCATCCTTCTCCAAGCTAGGCCCATCATTTGTAAGCAAAACAAATGTGTCCAATTTAGGCAGCATCATATTCTCATGAACATTAGAATCATTACCAAGAAATGAAAGTACCTGGTAATTTAGTTGGCGTGTGCGAGCTCTAGTAATTGGTCCAATATGTATAGCAGCAGGGGCTGTGGGTGTAACAATGGTATTGATGTCCTCATCAGTTACCCACGTCCGTATTGATGAGAATCCCAGAATAAGGGGAACACAATCTCTACTTCGACAAGACGTGCCAAGGAAACCGCTTCGCTAAACGCGCTGAGGTGGTATAAAAAACGATTCGAGTAAAGGCTTGGTAGTGGCGTGACGTCATGCCACGGAGTACGTCAGCAGATTGAACTTGTGTACATTTTATTCTCTCTACGGTGGAATGTGGAATTTATTTTGCAGAGCCGGACACTATCCAGGTGTTCACAATCTTCTATGGATTATTCGGAGGAGGAATCCGCCTTGCAATGCCGAACATTATGCGCGCCGGACTCATCGTTATTGAAGCCAGGTTCAGGGGCTACTGAGGGAGTCGTGGATTAGGGGGTGTTCGGACAGCCGGACTATCATCGTCCGCTGGACTCTAAGACTATGAAGATACAAGATTGAAGACTTCGTCCCGTGTCCGGATGGGACTTTCCTTGGCGTGGAAGGCAAGCTTGGCAATACGGATATGTAGATCTCCTACCATTGTAACCGACTCTGTGTAACCCTAGCCCTCTCCGGTGTCTATATAAACCGGAGGGCTTTAGTCCGTAGGACACAACATACATTACAACAATCATAGCATAGGCTAGCTTCTAGGGTTTAGCCTCCTTGATCTCGTGGTAGATCCACTCTTGTAATACACATCATCAATATTAATCAAGCAGGACATAGGGTTTTACCTCCATCAAGAGGGCCCGAACCTGGGTAAAACATCGTGTCCCTTGTCTCCTGTTACCATCCGCCTAGACGCATAGTTCGGGACCCCCTACCCGAGATCCGCCAGTTTTGACACCGACAGCGAGCGTGCGAATCCAGAAAATACTCCCCGCCTGCGCCAGGAGGCCCGGAGTACCGATGTAGGGTGGAACCCTATGGAGACGATCTTTCACGTTTGGAGTGGATCCTACGGGGAATCACGAAGAACACGCGGAAGCACAAAGGGAAAACACGGGGAAAACGAGAGAGAATCACTAAACTGACAAGGAATCAATCACACAAGTGCTAGATCACCACACACATAAGGTAGCACAAGGTTCAAGATCAACAATGGTAAGGATACAAAGGAACCATTCTTCTCCGCGAGGAGGCCTTGATGTTCTTCCCTAGAAGGGGTCTTGAATCCGCTTGGGGGATGTTCTCCGAAGAGGTCGTGAACTCCGAGGAGAAGTATCCAAGTGGATGAGCAAAGGCTCTCACACAAACATGAGCTAATCCAATGCTAACCCTAGCTAAGAGGAGGGGTGTCCTATTTATAGTCTTAGTGCAAAAGGGGGCGAAGTGGAGGGGTACATGGACTTCGGCCCGACACTGTGCGCAGATAGGTACGGACGTCCGCTGGGGACCGGTCGTCCAGTGGCTCATGGGGGACCGGACGTCCAGAGTCGTCGGACGTCCGCTGGGAGCGTTCTGTGAAGGAGGCGCCGGACGTCCGGAAAATTCATACTTCCGTTAATATTCGCTCTGTTGACAGGTGCCAGACGTCCGGTGTCTTCGGTCGTCCGCTCGCTGGAGAGTGGGGCCGGTCGTCTGGTGCGGGCCGGACATCCGCTCGCTAGGGCCAGCCAACGCAGGGACTTGGCGGCTGGGGCTTCAGGCGCCGGACGTCCGGTCCCTACCGGTCGTCCGGTGGCTGGAGCTTTCTCTGGTGGATCTTCTTCTTGACCCTCGTGGTTGGTAGCTTTGCCTCCTTGTTCGATGGATGTAGATGCACCATGGCTTTCTTCCAGGTACCTGATCACACACAAAGTGTCCATATGAGGTAGTATCCAAGTCTCGTGAGTAGAGAGAGGAAGCTCGGACAGGAGCGAGTTCACCTTATCTTCGATAGCCTTTGCTCTAGCTCTTGTCATCGGTCCAAGTGGTGTTGAGGAAGATGTAGATACGTCCATGGGGATGAGCGAGGGATGCTCCGCATCATCTCCCCCCCCTTGGGAAAGATCCGACCACGGATCGAAATCTTCGTCTCCATGGTATGGCGCAAGGTCCTTGACGTTGAAGTTGTCGTTCACATTGTACTTGCCTCGTGGTAGGTCTATCTTGTACGCGTTGTCGTTGTAGCGTGCTAGCACCTTGAAGTGTCCATCGGCTCGAGGGAGAAGTTTGGACTTGCGTTTGTTGGGGAAGCGGTCCTTTCGAAGGTGTATCCACACAAGATCGCCAATGTTGAAGATCATGGGTTGCTTGTTGACGTTGAGCTTGGTCGCTAGTCGTTGTACTTGGCGCTCGATGGTGTGCCTTGTATCTTCATGCATCTTCTTGATGTAGCTTGCCCGTGCACTCGCATCCATGTTGGTGCGCTCTTGTAGAGGAAGAGGTAGAATGTCCAATGGTGACAACGGGTTGAAGCCGTAGACAACCTCAAAGGGGGACTTGCCGGTAGTCGTATGTATTGCATGGTTGTAGGCGTACTCGGTGATGGGTAGACATGCCTCCCACTCCTTGATGTTCTTCTTGATCAACACGCGAAGTAGAGTGGAGAGAGTCCGATCTGTCACCTCCGTTTGGGCGTTGGTTTGAGGATGGTATGCGGATGAGAACAAGAGCTTGATTCCGAGCTTGGCGAATAGGGTCTTCCAAAAGTAGCTCAAGAACTTGACGTCTCGGTCAGAGGCGATTGTCTTTGGTACTCCATGGAGACGCAAGATTTCCCTACAAAAGAGATTTGCAACATGTGAAGCATCGTCTATCTTGTTGCAAGGAATGATATGTGCCATCTTAGAAAATTGGTCCACAACAACAAACACGGAATCCTTTCCATTTTGAGTTCTAGGCAAACCAAGTACAAAGTCCATGCTAATGTCTTCCCAAGGTTGATAAGGAATAGGAAGAGGCATGTAAAGACCATGAGATTGAGCTTTAGACTTAGCTTTGCAACATGTAGAGCATCGGGTGGTGAAGCGTGAGACGTCTCGAAACATCTTGGGCCAAAAGTAGTTCTTGGAGAGCGTGGCGAATGTCTTATCTCGTCCAAAGTGTCCCATGAGTCCGCCTCCATGAGCCTCTTGCAAAAGTAGCAAACGAAGGGAAGACTCGGGAATGCAAAGTTTGTTAGCTTTCATAAGATAAGCATCCTTGATATAATATTGTTCCCAAGAAGTATGCGTCAAACACTTAGCATAAGGAATAGCAAAAGATGGATCATTACAAAACAAGTCTTTGATGTGCTCAAAACCAATAACATTCAACTCAAGTTTAGTGACAAGCGTACATATGCGTGAAAGCACATCCGCAACTACATTTTCCTTACCCTTAATGTATTTGATCACATAGGGGAAAGATTCGAGAAATTCACTCCATTTGGCATGACGCTTGTTCAACTTAGTTTGACCTTTCAAGTACTTAAGCGTTTCATGATCGGTATGGATGTCAAACTCATGAGGTCTAAGATAATGTTCCCGAACATGTAGCACACGCACTAAAGCATACAATTCTTTGTCATAGATGGGATAGTTAAGTTGAGCACCGGAGAGTTTTTCACTAAAATATGCAATGGCTCGTTTTTCTTGCATCAAAACTCCGCCAACTCCAGTACCACTTGCATCACAATGAACCTCAAAAGTTTTGTCAAAGTTGGGCAAAGCAAGAATAGGAGCAAGAGTAAGCAAAGACTTGAGCTCATGAAAAGCGGTGAATTGCAAAGATACCCAAACAAAAGGAGCATTCTTCTTACTCAAGGCATGCAAAGGAGCGGCAATAGTGCTGAAGTCTTTCACAAAGCGACGATAAAAACCCGCAAGACCAAGAAAACTACACACTTGTTGCAAATTGGTGGGTTGGGGCCAAGTTTTAATTGCTTCAATTTTAGTTTCATCAACATGGACACCCTTGGAAGAGACAACGAAACCCAAGAAAACCACTTTGTCAACACCAAATGTGCACTTTTTCAGGTTGGCATAAAGACTTTCCTTGCGAAGTGTTTGCAAAACAAGCTTAACATGATCAATATGCTCTTTCATGGTTTTGCTTAACACAAGAATATCATCGAAGTAAACCACAAAAAAGACTCCAATGTAAGGTCGAAGTACATGATGCATGAGACGCACAAAAGTGCTGGGAGCCTCCGATAAACCCATAGGCATGACTAACCATTCATATAAGCCAAATTTGGTATTGAAAGCAGTTTTCCATTCATCACCCTCGTGAATGCGTATTTGATAATAGCCACTTTTAAGATCAATTTTTGAGAAAAAATTGGCTCCACTAAGTTCATCAAGCATATCATCTAAGCGAGGAATGGGATGCCTATAGCGAACGGTAATAGCATTTATAGGTCTACAATCGAAACACAAGCGGAAACTTCCATCGGGCTTAGGCACAAGTATAACCGGAACGTCACAAGGGCTTAAGCTTTCACGTACATGACCGTTGTCGATTAGTTGTTGTACTTGCCGTTGAATCTCCTTGGTTTCTTCGGGATTGACACGGTATGGAGCTTTGTTTGGAAGTGGCGCTTCAGGGATTAGGTCGATTCGATGCTCAATGCCTCGTAGAGGAGGTAGACCCGGTGGTAGCTCATCAGGGAAAACATCTTGAAATTCCTACAAAAGAGATTGAAACACCAAAGGTAGCTTGTTAGTGTTGTTAGTTTTTGGTTCTCCATCCTTGCACACAAGGACAAAGTGCATCACACTCGATGGATTCTCACACACTTCTCTCATCTCACTTTTTGTGGCAAATAGTATGAGGTTTTTCTCTCTAGGCGAAGAGGTGCTCAAGTGTGGCTTGTTACCCTCATTCATGTTTTGGTGGCTCACGTTCTCACTCTTCTCTCTATGGTGGGTGGCTTGCTTGTCGGCTATCACTTGACTAGGAGACGTGGGTCGTAGCACATATTCTTTTCCTTTCATCTTGAAGCTATAGTGGTTGGTGCGCCCGTTGTGGAAGACACCACGGTTGAATTGCCATGGTCGACCAAGAAGGAGGTGGCAAACGGTCATTGGGACCACATCACACTCCAAAGTGTCCTCATATGCACCTATTTTGAAGGAGACTTGGACCGTATGCTCAACTCGTATAGTGCCGGAGTCACTTAGCCATTGAACCTTGTAGGGGTGCGGGTGCTTCTTCTTGACCAATTGAAGCTTGGAGCATAGTTCTTCACTTGCCAAGTTGTGGCAACTACCTCCATCGATGATGACCTTGACGGATCGTCCATTGATGCCAGCCTTTGTGTGGAAGATGTGGGATCGTTGGTCTTCTTCTTGTTGATGTTGAAGAGTCAAGACCTTGGAGACAACAAGAGCGGGGCTCATATCTTCATCACAAAAGACTTGGTCATCTTCATCTTCATTCACTCGCCTATGCATGGCCACTTGCTCAATAGCTTCCATTTCATCTTCAATCATTGAGTCGTAGGTGCCATCGTCATTGAGGATCATGGTGCGTTTGTTTGTGCATTCATAGGACTTGTGGCCTCGGCCGCCGCAAGTGAAACACTTGAAGGAGCTTGTCTTGATGGTCTCATCGGTTGGAGTAGATGACGAAGCACGCGGCTTGAAGTTGCTTGTAGTAGGAGGAAGACGACTTGAACTTGTGGAAGTTTTCTTGTAACTTGACTTTTCGTTGTTGCTTGGAGAAGGCTTGGTTGATGTCGAAGTTGGAGTAGTTGTTGAAGCTTGGTTATTGGAGAAGCCATAGGTCTTGGAGGAGTACTTGGTGTACTTGAAGTCATCTTGCACTTGGCGTTCCACCTTTGTAGCTTGATGCACGAGCTCAATGAGGTTGGAGTAGGGTTGGAAGTCGGCGATCTTCTTGATGGGATGATTGAGTCCATTCAAGAATCGTGCCATTGTTTGCTCATCATCCTCCGTGACATTGGCTCGAATCATGGCAATCTCCATTTCCTTGTAGTATTCTTCAACACTCTTTGTTCCTTGCTTGAGGAGTTGTAGCTTCTTGAAGAGATCGCGGTTGTAGTAGGTTGGCACAAAACGTGCTCGCATGACATCCTTCATTTGAGCCCAAGTGGTGATTGGAGGTTCACCTCTTGCTTGTCGGCGCTCAAGGACTTGTTCCCACCATATGAGCACATAGTCTTGGAACTCAAGTGATTCCATAGCGATCTTCTTCTCTTCCTCATAGTTGTGCAAACGAAAGATTTTGTTGACCTTCAATGCCCATGAGAGGTACTCTTCCGGATCATTGCTTCCATTGAACTTGGGCATTGTGAATTTGAGCTTGCCATAGCATTGCTCTTCATTGTGTTGTTGGTGATGGTGATGATGACGTCCTTGACGTGGAGGGTAATCATCCTCATGTTGCTCTTGGCGTGGAGGAAGTCCATGATCAACTTGCTCTTGTTGACCTTGAGGTTGAGGTTGAGCTTGATGAGCTTGACGTTGGACACGCCGATGGTAGTTCCTCTCTTGGATTTCTTCTCGAAGGGCTTCCTCTTGATTGCGCAGTTCGCGATTGCGGTTGGCGATAGCTCGACTTGATGCTTGAAGGGCACATTCCGCCTCAAGAGCTTGTGCTTCTCGTTGTTGTTGTTGAAGACGTTGAGCCTCGGTGTCTTGTTGCTCTTGGTGTAGACGCGCTCGTTCTTGTTCTTCTTGGCGACGAAGACGTTGTCGTTCTTGAGCTTGAGCAAACGCTACTTGGTTTGATTGAGGACAAGGGACTTGCTCATCGACTTGCTCTTGTGAATGCTTGAAATGTAGCGGGTTGCGAGATGCATGACGGTCTTGACGCGCAGCTCGTCGAAGAGTGTTCGATGACGGTGTACTTGAGCCAGAGAAGGAGTCGTCGGAGAGTCGACTTGAGTGGCTCCATCTTGAGTATGACGATGTAGAAGGAGGCCGGTTCACCAACAAGGCGCAGATTTCGTCCATTCTTGCATCGTTCTCTTGCTTGTGCGCGTCGAGCTTGTTGTCGAAGTAGTCTCTTGTACATTGCTCGGAGAGTCGTAAGTCGGTGGCGAGGTTGTTGATGCGGTCGTTCATTGCTTGTTGCTCTTGATGCAATGCTCGTTGTGCACCAAAGAGGTGGCTCTTGGTGACGTATGATGACATGTCGTTGTCTTGCTCGATGAAGAGTGGCTTGGTAGAAGTACTTGGCCTATCCATCATTTCAAGCAAAATGTGAGTGGTAGAAGGAGAAGAACTAATACCAATGTACCTTTGACCGATGTTGAAGATGAATCAAGTTCACCCAAATGCGGACAATGAAATAGCACTATTGGTACCAATTCTTGTCGGTTCTCACACCTACACAAGTAAAAGCTTATGGTGGGGCTTGGTTAGGATGGTGGCATAAAATTTGATGCAATAGTAAGTGAGCTTCAATAATGTTGGAAATGATTCACAAATTTGCAAATGCAACAAGTAGACCAAGCAAAATAATGGAACACGGGAACACACACGCAAATAGATAGATGGGATTGTGCAAACCAAAAGTGAGCCAAAATGTGGAACCCACGAAAATGCTCTTGTTGCACAATACTAGAGAGACGCTAGCACGATTGCACCATAGGCGGATACGGAACTTGTGCACAACCTACTAGGCAAAAATGCAACAATCTCTATCCCAAGTATGCTATATGTATGGTATTTCGGTGCTATTTTCCAAGATGATCTTATATGACAATCTTAATGGTGTATGATGCTATGGTTCTTGCTCATAAGCTCTTTGCTTATCTTTCCTCTTTGCTTAAAAGCTTGGGTGGCTCTTTCACTTTTGAGCTCTTTTCTCATGCAAAACTTCACGAACCAAGATAGCAATTGTGTATGCGATGACAACTTTGTGACACATAAGTTGATTCCAAGATATGCACCACGATGGTATGGTACGTATGATATGGAGTATTATCACTAATGTGCACAAGTCACGTTTCCGGCAATACTCAATGGCTAGTCTCGATGGGTAAGCTACGCAAAAGTAGGGCCATGTGGGGTATCAATGCAATTGCAAGGTATGACAAAGATGTCGTCGAAGTTACCGTCCTTGGCGATGATGAGACCCTTGTGAAGATGAGTCGTGGGGATGTTGAAGTTGAACCGTACCTAAATAGCCGAAACACAATAGGACACGGGAGCCACAACTCAAAATCTCAAGGATCAAAATATGTAAAAATCGTCATCGAAGGTTTTGGAGAGGAAGGTGGTGTATGTGGGTTTGGAAGACGTGGTGGAAGGTGGGGTTGAGGTGGTGGCCGAACTGAAAAATTCAGTTTCGTCAGAGTTTCACGGACGTCCGGTTTTTGCGGTCGTCCGGTCGTCGGATGTCCGGTATCTTCCGGTCGTCCGGTGCCTGGGCGATTTTCGGGCACGGGAAGAACTGCTCGATTTCGGGGTGGGAGGAGATGGTGATGTCGAAATCGAGCGGATTGGTGGATGGAAAAGGGTGGGGAGGGAGGGGAAAGCTAGATCCACACGTAGCAACTCAAATCCATGAACCAAATCCAACAAAATCTCAACTCACGAACAAATCACAAAAAAAATTGGGGCTATTTTTGGTGGGGATTTTTGGATTTAGGACGAAAACAACAAAATCAAGCTAGAAAAAGAGGGGTAGGGGCTCCAAAAGCGTGATCAACATGGCTCATGATACCAAGATGATGTAGGGTGGAACCCTATGGCGACGATCTTTCACGTTTGGAGTGGATCCTACGGGGAATCACGAAGAACACGCGGAAGCACAAAGGGAAAACACGGGGAAAACGAGAGAGAATCACTAAACCGACAAGGAATCAATCACACAAGTGCTAGATCACCACACACATAAGGTAGCACAAGGTTCAAGATCAACAATGGTAAGGATACAAAGGAACCGTTCTTCTCCGCGAGGAGGCCTTGATGTTCTTCCCTAGAAGTGGTCTTGAATCCGCTTGGGGGATCTTCTCCGAAGAGGTCGTGAACTCCGAGGAGAAGTATCCAAGTGGATGAGCAAAGGCTCTCACACAAACATGAGCTAATCCAATGCTAACCCTAGCTAGGAGGAGGGGGTGTCCTATTTATAGTCTTAGTGCAAAAGGGGGCGAAGTGGAGGGGTACATGGGATTCGGCCCGACACTGTGCGCAGACAGGTACCGGACGTCCGTTGGGGACCGGTCGTCCGGTGGCTCATGGGGGACCGGACGTCCGGAGTCGTCGGACGTCCGCTGGGAGCGTTCTGTGAAGGAGGCGCGGACTTCCGGAAGTTTCATACTTCCGTTAATGTTCGCTCTGTTGTCAGGTGCCGGACGTCCGGTGTCTTCGGTCGTCCACTCGCTGGAGAGTGGGGCCAATCGTCCGGTGCGGGCCGGACATCCGCTCGCTGGGGCCTGCGTTGGCTGGGACTTGGCGGCTGGGGCTTCAGGCGTTGGATGTCCGGTCCCTACCGGTCGTCCGGTGGCTGGAGCTTTCTCCGGTGGATCTTCTTCCTGACCCTCGTGGTTGGTAGCTTTGCCTCCTTGTTCGATGGATGTATATGCACCATGGCTTTCTTCCAGGTACCTGATCACACACAAAGTGTCCATATGAGGTAGTAGCCGAGTCTCGTGAGTAGAGAGAGGAAGTTCGGATAGGAGTGAGTTCACCTTATCTTCGATAGCCTTTGCTCTAGCTCTTGTCATGGGTCAAAGTGGTGTTGAGGAAGATGTAGATACGTCCATGGGGATGAGAGAGGGATGCTCCACATCAAGTACCCTCAAATTCGGCCTTAAGCAGGACTTTTTGGCCCTGAAAGTCAAAGAACATCATTCGCCGCTGTTTTTCGAACAAGTTTCTGAACCCATTAGCACATCCTTTTGAAGCAAATCGAGAGATTATGCTGCTTATAGACATTAGCCCCCCTGGTAGGGACAAATGTACCTTTCTGCAGATGCTCTATGATCCGAGAAATCTCATTTGGCTGTAAATTTAAGAAAATCCAGCGGCTATATGCCTTATTCTCCTTGTTTTGGCCGGATGCCATGCTGTAAGTCATGCGCGTGAAAGCCAAGAACAAAAGGGCATTACTGGCATCGGTCAATATATATGTGGAAACAATATCTCCTCTATAGAGGACAAGAAATTTCGCGGCGGTCAGGCAAAAAGCCTCACGGGAATATAAAGTACTTTCAAGGTCTTCCATAGAGTTGACCGATGTTCACTAAAATGGTCATAACTTTGTCATTCAGAGTCCGTGTCGGACCCACAATTACTCGAACTGCTCGCGGCGAGCGTGCGAATCCAGAAATTACTCTCCGCTTGTGCCAGGAGGCCCAGAATACCCTCAAATTAAGCCTTAAGCAGGACTATTTGGCCCTGAAAGTCAAAGAACATCATTCGCCGCTATTTTTCAGACAAGTTTCTAAACCCTTTGCCACGTCCTTTTCAAAGAAATTCGAAGTATGTTGCTTATAGACATTAGGCCCCCGGTAGGGACAAACGTAGCTTTCTATAGATGCTCTATGATCCGGGCAATCTCATTTGGTCGTCAATTGAAGAAAATCGAGCGGCTATATGCCTTATTCTCCTTGTTTTGGCCGGATGGCATGCTGTAACTCATGCGCGTGAAAGCCAAGAACAAAAGGGCATTCCTGGCACCGGTCAATATATATGTGGAAACAATATCTCCACTATAGTGGACAAGAAATTTCGGGCTGGTCAGGCAAAAAGCATTATGGGAAAGTGAAGTACTTTCAAGGACTGCAATAGAATGGACCGATGTTCACTAAAACGGTCATAACTTTGTCATTCGGAGTCCGTGTCGGACCCACAAGTACTCAAACTCCTCGTGGCGAGCGAGCGAATCTAGAAAAAACTCCCGGCTCGTGCCAGGAGGCCTGGAGTACCCTCAAATTTGGCCTTAATCAGGATTTTTAGCCTTGAAAGCCAAAGACCATCATTCTCTGCTATTTGTCGGACAAGTGTCTGAACCCAAGGGCACTTCCTTTTGAAGGAAATTTGAGAGATTATGTTGCTTATAGACATTAGCCCCCTGGTAGGGACAAACATAGCTTTCTGCAGATGCTCGATGATCCGAGCAATCTCATTTGGCCGTAAATTGAAGAAAATCCAGCGGCTATATGCCTTATTCTCCTTGTTTTCGCCGGATGGCATGTTGTAACTCATGCGCGTGAAAGCCAAGAACAAAAGGGCATTCCTGGCATCTATCAATATATATGTGGAAACAATATCTCCACTATAGAGGACAAGAAATTTTGCGGCGGCCAGGCAAAAAGCGTCACGGGAAAATGAAGTACTTTCAAGGACTGCCATAGAATGGACCGATGTTCACTAAAATGGTCATAACTTTGTCATTCAGAGTCTGTGTTGGACCCAGAAGTACTCAAACAGCTTGTGGCGAGCGTGCGAATCAAGAAAATACTCCCCGCCTGCGCCAGGAGGCCCAGAGTACCCTCAAATTCGGCCTTAAGCTGATGAGGACATCAATACCATTGTTACAGCCACAGCCCCTGCTGCTATACATACTGGACCAATTACTAGAGCTCACGCACGCCAACTAAATTACCAGGTACTTTCGTTTCTTGGTAATGATTCTAATGTTCATGAGAATATGATGCTGCCTAAATTGGATACATTTGTTTTGCTTACAAATGAAGGGCCTAGCTTGGAGAAGGATGAACATTGGAGCAAGAACAAGCATGGAGATGATGGCATGCGCAAGGGGAACAAGAACGGAGTTACAAGTGATGATTTCAGGACTTTGAAGCCACCATAATGGGTGCATGAAGCCTTGGACGAAATATACAAGATGCCACTTCATAAATTTCGTCTAGAGGCTATTCTAGGTGCTGCGTCACCTTATTATTGGGCCAGGCCCATGTAATTTCGAAATACATAAGTATAGGCTATTTTTAGAGTCCGTATGTGTGGGGAAACAAGAGTTAGGGTTGATTTCGGACCCCTCCACCAAGGGCCACGAAATTCCCCCCTCTTCCTCCATATATACAACCCTTAGGGCATCGTTTAGACTTTGGGTTTTGTTTAGATTAAAAGTTCGCCATAGCTGCAACTTCGCGTACTTCGTTTGTGTTCAACGACCAGACAAAGGCGTCACAGAACCCCACCTTGATCAATAAAGCTTTCATCTGATATTCGCAATATACAGATTGTAATCTTAGTTTCTTGCTTGTTCTTCGTTTGCTCGCAGGAAACAAACCCTCGTGGTCAGGTTGATCATGCTCCGACGTGGTCAATAACCTCTCGGAGTTGGTTTAGCGATTGCTAAGGCACGACGTCCTCGCACGTTCGTAGTCGGATCGTCAAAGTCGACTTCCACCAAAGCTATATCCATCATCTCATCGAACGACGGGACACCTTTGCCTCTATCATAAGCAGGACTTTCTGGCCCTGAAAGTCAAAGAACATCATTCGCCGCTGTTTTTCGAACGAGTTTCTGAACCCATTAGCACTTCCTTTTGAAGCAAATCGAGAGATTATGTTGCTTATAGACATTAGCCCCCCTGGTTGGGACAAATGTACCTTTCTGCAGATGCTCTATGATCCGGGCAGTCTCATTTGGTTGTATATTGAAGAAAATCCAGTGGCTATATGCCTTATTCTCCTTGTTTTCGCCGGATGCCATGCTGTAAGTCATGTGCGTGAAAGCCAAGAACAAAAGGGCATTCCTGGCACCGGTCAATATATATGTGGAAACAATATCTCCACTATAGTGGACAAGAAATTTCGGGGTGGTCAGGCAAAAAGCATTATGGGAAAGTGAAGTACTTTCAAGGACTGCCATAGAATGGACCGATGTTCACTAAAACGGTCATAACTTTGTCATTTGGAGTCCGTGTCGGACCCACAAGTACTCAAACTCCTCGTGGCGAGCGAGCGAATCTAGAAAAAACTCCCGGCTTGTGCCAGGAGGCCTGGAGTACCCTCAAATTTGGCCTTAAGCAGGATTTTTAGCCTTGAAAGCCAAAGAACATCATTCGCCGCTGTTTGTCGGACAAGTTTCTGAACCCAAGGGCACTTCCTTTTGAAGGAAAATTGAGAGATTATGTTTCTTATAGACATTAGCCCCCTGGTAGGGACAAACATAGCTTTCTGCAGATGCTCTATGATTCGGGCAATCTCATTTGGCCGTAAATTGAAGAAAATCAAGCCGCCATATGCCTTATTCTCCTTGTTTTCACCGGATGGCATGTTGTAACTCATGCGCGTGAAAGCCAAGAACAAAAGGGCATTCCTGGCACCGATCAATATATATGTGGAAACAATATCTCCACTATAGAGGACAAGAAATTTTGCGGCGGTCAGGCAAAAAGCGTCACAGGAAAATGAAGTACTTTCAAGGACTGCCATAGAATGGACCGATGTTCACTAAAACGGTCATAACTTTGTCATTCGGAGTCCGTGTTGGACCCACAAGTACTCAAACGGCTTGTGGCGAGCGTGCGAATCCAGAAAATACTCCCCGCCTGCGCCAGGAGGCCCAGAGTACACTCAAATTCGACCTTAAGCAGGAATGTTTGGCCCTGAAAGTCAAAGAACATCATTCGCCGCTGTTTTTCGAACAAGTTTCTGAACCCATTGGCACTTCCTTTTGAAGGAAATCGAGAGATTATGTTGCTTATAGACATTAGCACCCCTGGTAGGGACAAACTTACCTTTCTGCATATGCTCTATGATCCGGGCATTCTCATTTGGCTGTAAATTGAAGAAAATCCAGCGGCTATATGCCTTATTCTCCTTGTTTTCGCCGGATGCCATGCTGTAAGTCATGCGCGTGAAAGGCAAGAACAAAAGGGCATTACTGGCATCGGTCAATATATATGTGGAAACAATATCTCCTCTATAGAGGACAAGAAATTTCGCGGCGGTCAGGCAAAAAGCCTCACGGGAATATAAAGTACTTTCAAGGACTTCCATAGAATTGACAGATGTTTTTCGAACAAGTTTCTGAACCCATTGGCACTTCCTTTTGAAGGAAATCGAGAGATTATGTTGCTTATATACATTAGCCCCCTTGGTAGGGACAAACGTACCTTTCTGTAGATGCTCTATGATCTGGGCAATCTCATTTGGCTGTAAATTGAAGAAAATCCAGCGGCCATATGCCTTATTCTCCTTGTTTTCATCGTAAACCATGCTGTAACTCATGCACGTGAAAGCCAAGAACAAAAGGGCATTCCTGGCATCTATCAATATATATGTGGAAACAATATCTCCACTATAGTGGGCAACAAAATTCGGGGCGCTCAGGCAAAAAGCGTCATGGGAAAATGAAGTACTTTCAAGGACTGCCATCGAATGGACCGATGTTCACTAAAACGGTCATAACTTTGTCATTCGGAGTCCGTGTCGGACCCACAAGTACTCAAACTGCTCGCGGCGAGCGTGCAAATCAAGAAACTACTCAGGCTTGCACTAGGAGGCTCGAAGTAGACTTAAATTCGACCTTAAGCAGGACATTTTGGCCCTGAAAGTCAAAGTACATCTTTTGCCGCTGTGTTTCGGACAAGTTTCTGAACTCATTGGCCCTTCCTTTTGAAGGAAATTCGAGAGATTATGTTGCTTATAGACATTATCCCCCCCGGTAGGGACAAACACACCTTTCTGCAGATGCTCTTTGATCCGGGCAATCTTATTTGGCCGTAAATTGAAGAAAACCAACGGCTATATGCCTTATTCTCCTTGTTTTCGCCGGATGCCATGCTGTAACTCATGCGCGTGAAAGCCAAGAACAAAAGGGCATTCCTAGCATTGGTCCATTTTGGGCGGAACAAATCTACTAATTCTTTTATTCCAGTTAGTAAGAGGGATCTTAAAATAAGAAATAGACCTAGCAGCTAAAAGAGGGTATCCTGAGCAATTGCAAGAATGGGGTTCATTGATATCCTTGTATAGTAGATGCTATCAAACATACAGTCATACTCTATAATTTCGCACATAAGGGGTTATATATGTGGAAACAATATCTCCACTATAGAGTACGAGAAATTTCGGGGCGGTCATGATAGAGGTGGAGGTGTCCCGATCTTTCGATGAGATGATAATTATCGATTTGGTGAAGATGACTTTGACGATTCGACTACAAACGTGCACGACGTTGCGCCTTAGCAATCGCTAAACTAACTCCGAGAGGTTATTGACCACGCCGGAGCACAATCAACCTGACCACAAAGGTCTATTCCTGCAAGCAATCGAAGAACAAGCAAGAATATGATAAAAGCAATCTGAATATTGCGAGTATATATGAAGTATTGATAAAGGTGGGGATCCGTAAGCGGTCTTGGTCTGGTCGTTGGACACAAACGAAGTACACGAAGTTGCAATGGCTAACTTTTAACTAAACAAATCTCAAGGAAAAAGCTACTAGATGGATCTACTTATATAGGAGCAAGGGGTGGCGGCCAAGGAGGTGGGAGGACGTCCCAAGGCAGCCTAAAACTAAATCTAGGTCGTACAAGGCCAATGGGCCCAAGTGGAGGTGATGTAACACCTTTGGACTTGTAGTTTGACTCGGATTCTGCTGCAGCATCAGATTGTTTGGTCCATAACTCAACGCTCCGGACGAATTTGAAGGTGATTCCAATTGGGTTGGAAAGTGCACGAAATCTAGTTTCCAACAAAAAAAGAATCACCCAATTCAGGGTCCGTATGAAAAAGTTGTGGGCGTTTTGAGTCAGGTATGTCTGTGCAGTCCGAATCTGAATCCAGAACGTGAGAGACTTGGACTCTATCTTCTCTTGGGCCAAAAGTGACTTGAAAGACCTTTTTGAACAGCAAATAAACATATCTTTCTTCCTTATCTTCATATGTGGATTGTACAAATGTCCCATACACCTGTACTTAGACAAAACACAAAAGTGTGTGAAGTATTTTTGTTCTGGATAACATAAATAGATTATTGAATAGTTTGCACTAGAAATGACCTGACAAATATGCATATATGCAATATTTTTGGTCATATCCAAGGTAGTCATGTCCTCATCATCCTCCCCTTCTTGAAAATAAAGCCGTCCTCAGCGTTGCTTAATCTGAAATGTGGCTAACAAAAGAGACAAGGTGTACATGTTGTATATGTATACGTCATCCATTTTTACTTCCCTTGATTTTTGCATATATGACACATGAATAGATGAGTAACTTGAATAGTTCATAAAATCTAAAGCCAACAAATTAGCACAAGAACTAGAAGGCATGAAAATATTGCAACTCAGTTTGCACATATAAGTGAAGCTCTTATTCATTTCAAAAGATTGACAATGTTCATCATTAAACCATCCCAACATTGGTGAATAAACCTTATTTGAATCAAATTTACATGCTACAACATGCTTAGATAAGCAAACATGCAATGAGTCATTCAACACAGAATCATCACCAAGATTAGAGGTCATATCAAAATGATTAAACATTGATTCTTTTGCATCAATAGTTAATTCAATGGGTGCACTCAAAATTGTTGGTATTTCAGTTGTTTGATCACATGACACAGTCATGACAGTATCAAGATTCTCTAAAATAGGTGATGTGCTCAAATCACCAGGTAACTCAACACATGATGCATTCAAGTTAACTAGAGATGCATCATTCTCATGTGAAGTTATATCATCAATACCTTTAGTGTTACCTTGTCGCAAAGACGTAGCTGATGTAGGTACTGGCGTTGACAATGCACCATACACTTGAGATGATGTCACGCTCACAATCTGAGGTGGGGCTGCTCTAGTAGGTGCAACGGTGGAGGAACTAACCAGTGGTGGTGAGCATGAACTGGAATAGTAGTTGTTGTAGTCACCCAATGCATCCTCCTGTATCTGTCTCTCAAAGGTACAAGCGCGAACATACATGCCAGTAATGCAACAAGGAATATAGTGAAATCTTGCACGGATATCATGGTTCAAACTACCAAAAAATCTATTCATTGTATCATCCTCAGATTCTTATATGTCACAATGATGCATATAAGATTTGAACTCTTGGTAGTAAGCATGAACGGTGTTACTGCCTTGTTTTAATTGTTCCAATTTGCGAAGCAATTCACGACGATAGTAAGGAGGAAAAAATTGTTGTCTCATTACAGCTTTCAAAACTTTCCAAGTTGTGGGTTGGTTATCAATGTTTTTCTTACAATGCACACTCCACCAAACAGAAGCAAAGCCAGTAAATGCTCTAGTGGCAGCTCGTACTCGCTCAAGTTCAGAAAAGTCATGGTTACTAAAAACTTGTTCTACTTCAAACTCCCAAGCTAGATAAATAGCAGGATTAAATCTACCCTCAAATGACGGTAAAGAGATAACCTGACCATGTGCTTGTGTGTGTTGTCCCAACTCTCGGGATGGTGAAGATGTGTCCGTTGTCCAAGAACTTCTATCTCTGGAACCTGTCATGATTAGTAGAAACAAGAAACAAAAGTTGAGAATAATGTTCCTATGAACTACTAGGATGTGGTTGTAAAGTGCTCACAGTAAAGCAAATATCAATATCTTAGAAGTTCTTACCATGCGGCAGGTGGTGACAGGCAACCAGCGATGTCAAATAACTCCGAAGATTGTGTAAAGCGATTGCCAGGGGAACGTATGTATACACGGTGTAGAAATATGTGGAGCTGGGTTGGCTATATATGGTAGCAAAAGATTAGCAATAATCAGTTCAGAGATGCAATGTTGAATAAACGCTCAACGACGGTACCGTGCTGGTCCTAGGCTAGACCGGACTAGAGACGCGAGCCTAGAACACTAATGAGGTCATAGAGTAGCACAAATAGCATCAATGAAGGATACTAAGTAGCTCTTGACAGCAAGATCTAAGTGAAGATCACAACGGTAGTGAAGATAATGATGAAAAACAACTACCAAGCAGGACATACAACAACTCTCTCTCCAACTTTCCTCTTGAAAAGTTTGAGCCAACTTTCTGATAAATTCTTTCAAAGAATGATACTAACTCAAGCTTTCTAATGCAAAAAGAATCACTCAATTCCGAGTTGATATGAGGAGTCAAAAAATTCTAAAACTGGTCTGAAAAATTGGAACAAACTGTGTTCACAAACTTCAGAGGGCAAAAATACCTATTTAGAAGCCGATTTTGAGGTGTCAAATAATGAACAAGCTTCTGCAACAATTTAGATGCGGCTCGTCGCTAGCTTCAATTTGAGTACTCACGGAGCCAAAACGGACTTCGTATGAGGAAGATACACCTGTTTTACTGAACAGTGCGCAAAACAGATTCTAATCCGAATTCAGGTACGAGATTGATTCTAGATAGATCCGATTTTTTTTCTTCTCGCTTTTTTTCCTCACACTTTTTTTTCTTCTCTCTCTTTTTTTTTCCTTTTTTCTCTCTTTTTTTCTCTATCTTCTTTTTCTCCCTCTTTCCAAGACAAACTTGATAAGATGTAGATTGGATCAGGCGAAGATGTGAGTGATCTCAACTATGATTATGATTGTGGACAGCGGATGGGATAATGATGCAGCGGCGGCGTGACTAATGTGAACAGAACTCGAAACTCTAAAGGAACTAGACACTAAGACCAGCAACTCGACACGACGACGTATCCGATAATTCAATAATGCAAACAATGAAAAGAAAATTGCAAAGGCTCAGACTGGCTAGGACAAAGGATGAATAGATCTAACTTTTTTTGTGGTTTTTTCTTGGACAATAGGTAAGAGAACAAATCTAATCTAGAGAAAACTGGAAATTCTCACCGAGCAACCTGAAAACTGATACCACTTGATAGAGGCAGAGGTGTCCCGATCTTTCGATGAGATGATAATTATCGATTTGGTGAAGATGACTTTGATGATTCGACTACAAACGTGCACGACGTTGCGCCTTAGCAATCGCTAAACCAACTCCGAGAGGTTATTGACCACGCCGGAGCACAATCAACCTGACCACGAAGGTCTATTCCTGCAAGCAATCGAAGAACAAGCAAGAATATGATAAAAGCAATCTGAATATTGCGAGTATATATGAAGTATTGATAAAGGTGGGGATCCGTAAGCGGTCTTGGTCTGGTCGTTGGACACAAACGAAGTACACGAAGTTGCAATGACTAACTTTTAACTAAACAAATCTCAAGGAAAAAGCTACTAGATGGATCTACTTATATAGGAGCAAGGGGTGGCGGCCAAGGAGGTGGGAGGACGTCCCAAGGCAGCCTAAAACTAAATCTAGGTCGTACAAGGCCAATGGGCCCAAGTGGAGGTGATGTAACACCTTTGGACTTGTAGTTTGACTCGGATTCTGCTGCAGCATCAGATTGTTTGGTGCATAACTCAACGCTCCGGACGAATTTGAAGGTTATTCCAATTGGGTTGGAAAGTGCACGAAATCTAGTTTCCAACAAAAAAAGAATCACCCAATTCGGAGTCCGTATGAAAAAGTTGTGGGTGTTTTGAGTCAGGTATGTCTGTGCAGTCCGAATCTGAATCCAGAACGTGAGAGACTTGGACTCTATCTTCTCTTGGGCCAAAAGTGACGTGAAAATACTTTTTGAACAGCAAATAAACATCTCTTTCTTCCTTATCTTCACATGTGGATTTTACAAATGTCCCATACACCTGTACTTAGACAAAACACAAAAGTGTGTGAAGTATTTTTGTTCTGGATAACATAAATAGATTATTGAATAGTTTGCACTAGAAATCACCTGACAAATATGCATATATGCAATATTTTTGGTCATATCCAAGGTAGTCATGTCCTCATCAGGTCAGGCGACAACCGTCACGGGAAAATGAAGTACTTTCAAGGACTGCGATAGAATGGACAGATGTTCACTAAAAAGGTCATAACTATGTCATTCGGAGTCCATGTCAGACCCACAAGTACTCAAACTGCTCGCGGCGAGCGTGCGAATCTAGAAAATACTCCCGGCTTGCACCAGGAGGCCCGGAGTACCCTCAAATTTGGCCTTAAGCAAGACTTTTTGGCCTTCAAAGTCAAAGAACATCATTCGCCGCTGTTTTTCGGACAAGTTTCTGAACCCATTGCCCTTCCTTTTGAACGAAATTCGAGAGATTATGTTGCTTATAGACATTAGCCCCCGATGGTAGGGACAAACGTAGCTTGCTGCAGATGCTCTGTGATCTGGGCAATCTCATTTGGCCGTAAATTGAAGAAAATCGACCGGCTATATGCCTTATTCTCCTTGTTTTCGCCAGATGGCATGTTGTAACTCATGCGCGTGAAAGCCGAGAACAGAAGGGCATTCCTGGCACCGGTGAATATATATGTGGAAACAATATCTCCACTATAGTGGAATAGAAACTTCGGGATGGTCAGGAAAAAAGAATCACGGGAAAATGAAGTACTTTTAGGGACTACCATAGAATGGACCGTTGTTCACTAAAACGGTCATAACTTTGTCATTTGGAGTCCGTGTCAGACCCACAAGTACTCAAACTGCTCGTGGCAAGCATGCGAATCCAGAAAATACTCCTGGCTTGTGTTAGGAGGTCTGGAGTACCCTGAAATTCGTCCTTAAGCAGGACTTTTTGGCCCTGAAAGTCAAAGAACATCATTCACCGCTGTTTATGGGACAAGTTTCTGAACCCATTGGCACTTCCTTTTGAAGGAAATTTAATAGATTATGTTGCTTATAGAAATTACTCCCCCAGGTAGGGACAAACGTACCTTTCTGCAGATGCTCTATGATCCGGGCAATCTCATTTGGCCGTAAATTGAAGAAAGTCCAGCGGCTATATATGCCTTATTCTCCTTGTTTTCCCCGGATGCCATGTTGTAACTCATGCGTGTGAAAGCCAAGAACAAAAGGGCATTCCTGGCATTCATCAATATATATGTGGAAACAATATCTCCACATTAGAGGACGGGAAATTTCGGGGCGGTCGGGCAAAAAGCATCTCGGGAAAATAAAGTACTTTCAAGGACTGCCATAGAATGGACCGATGTTCACTAAACGGTCATAACTTCGTCATTCGGAGTCCGTGTCGGACCCACAAGTACTCAAACTGCTCGCGGCGAGCTTGTGAATCTAGAAAATACTCCCGGCCTGCACCAGGAGGCCCGGAGTACCCTCAAATTCGGCCTTAAGCAGGACTTTTTGGCCTTGAAAGTCAAAGAACATCATTCGCCGCTGTTTTTCGGACAAGATTCTAAACCCATTGCCCTTCCTTTTGAAGGAAATTCAATAGATTATGTTGCTTATAGACATTACTCGCCCAGGTAGGGACAAACGTACCTTTCTGCGGATGCTCTATGATTCGGGCAATCTCATTTGGCCGAAATTGAAGAAAGTCCAGCGGCTATATATGCCTTATTCACCTTGTTTTCGCCGGATGCCATGTTGTAACTCATGCACGAGAAAGCCAAGAACAAAAGGGCATTCCTGGCATTGGTCAATATATATGTGGAAACAATATCTCCACATTAGAGGACGGGAATTTCGGGGCGGTCAGGCAAAAAGCATCACGGGAAAATGAAGTACTTTCAAGGACTGTCATAGAATGGACCGATGTTCACTAAAAGGTCATAACTTTGTCATTCGGAGTCCATGTTGGACCCACAAGTACTCAAACTGCTCGCGGCGAGCTTGCGAATCTTGAAAATACTCCCGGCTTGCACCAGGAGCCCCAGAGTACCCTCAAATTCGGTCTTAAGCAGGACTTTTTGGCCTTGAAAGTCAAAGAACATCATTCGCCGCTGTTTTTCAGACAAGTTTCTAAACCCATTGCCCTTCCTTTTGAAGGAAATTCAATAGATTATGTTGCTTGTAGACATTACTCCCCCAGGTAGGGACAAACGTACCTTTCTGGAGATGCTCTATGATCCGGGCAATCTCATTTGGCCGTAAATTGAAGAAAGTCCAGCGGCTATATATGCCTTATTCTCCTTGTTTTCGCCGGATGCCATGCTGTAACTCATGTGCGTGAAAGCCAAGAACAAAAGGGCATTCCTGGCATTCGTCAATATATATGTGGAAACAATATCTCCACATTAGAGGACGGGAAATTTCGGGGCGGTCAGGCAAAAAGCGTCACGGGAAAATGAAGTACTTTCAAGGAAAGCCATAGAATGGACCGATGTTCACTAAACGGTCATAACTTTGTCATTCAGAGTCCGTGTTGGACCCACAAGTACTCAAACTGCTCACGGCGAGCTTGTGAATCTAGAAAATACTCCCGGCTTGCACCAGGAGGCCCGGAGTACCCTCAAATTCGGCCTTAAGCAGGACATTTTGGCCTTGAAAGTCAAAGAACATCATTCACCGCTGTTTTTCGGACAAGTTTCTGAACCCATTGCCCTTCCTTTTGAAGGAAATTCAATAGATTATGTTGCTAATAGACATTACTCCCCCAGGTAGGGACAAACGTACCATTCTGCAGATGCTCTATGATTCGGGCAATCTCATTTGGCCGAAATTGAAGAAAGTCCGGCGGCTATATATGCCTTATTCACCTTGTTTTCGCCGGATGCCATGTTGTAACTCATGCGCGTGAAAGCCAAGAACAAAAGGGCATTCCTGGCATTGGTCAATATATATGTGGAAACAATATCTCCACATTAGAGGACGGGAAATTTCGGGGCGGTCAGGCAAAAAGCATCACGGGAAAATGAAGTACTTTCAAGGACTGCCATAGAATGGACCGATGTTCACTAAACGGTCATAACTTTGTCATTAGTAGTCCGTGTCGGACCCACAAGTACTCAAACTGGTCGCGACGAGCTTGCGAATCTTGAAAATACTCCCGGCTTGAAGTACCCTCAATATTGGCCATAAGCAGGACTTGTTGGCCCTGAAAGTCAAAGTACATCTCTCGCCGCTGTTTTTTGGACAAGTTTCTGAACCCATTGGCCCTTCCTTTTGAAGGAAATTTGAGAGATTATGTTGCTTATAGACATTACCCCCCCGGTAGGGACAAACATACCTTTCTGCAGATGCTCTTTGATCCGGGCAATCTCTTTTGGCTGTAATTGAAGAAAATCCAGCGGCTATATGCCTTATTCTCTTTGTTTTCACCGGATGCCATGTTGTAACTCATGCGCGTGAAAGCCAAGAACAAAAGGGCATTCCTAGAATTGGTCCATTTTGGGCGGAACAAATCTACTAATTCTTTTATTCCAGTAAGAAAGAGGGATCTTGAACTAATAAATAGACCTAGCAGCTAAAAGAGGGTATCCTGAGTAATTGCAAGAATGGGGTTCATTTATATTCCTGGTATAGTAGATGCTATCACACATACAGTCATACTCAATTCGATGGAATTGTTTGATCTTAAAGGAGATCTTCTACAATTTTGCAAATAAGGGGTTATATCTGTGGAAACAATATCTCCACTATAGAGGACGAGAAATTTCGGGGCGGTTAGGCGACAAGCATCTCGGGAAAATGAAGTACTTTCAAGGACTGCGATAGAATGGACAGATGTTCAGTAAAACGGTCATAACTTTGTCATTCGGAGTCCGTGTCGGACCCGCAAGTACTCAAACTGCTCGCAGCGAGCATGTGAATCTTGAAAAAACTCCCGGCTTGTACTAGGAGGCTGGAGTATCCTCAAATTTGGCCTTAAGCAAGACCTTTTGGCCTTGAAAGTCAAAGAACATCATTCGCCACTGTTTTTCAGACAAGTTTCTGAACCCATTGCCCTTCCTTTTGAAGGAAATTCGAGAGATTGTGTTGCTTATAGACATTAGTCCCCCATGGTAGGGAGAAACGTAGCTTTCTGAAGATGCTCTATGATCTGGGCAATCTCATTTGGCCGTAAATTGAAGAAAATCGACCAGCTATATGCCTTATTCTCCTTGATTTCGCCAGATGGCATGTTGTAACTCATGCGCGTGAAAGCCAAGAACAAAAGGGCATTCCTTGCACCGGTCAATATATATGTGGAAACAATATCTCCACTATAGTGGACAAGAAATTTCGGGGTGGTCAGGCAAAAAGCATCACGGGAAAATGAAGTATTTTCAGGGACTACCATAGAATGGACCGATATTCACTAAAACGGTCATAACTTTGTCATTCGGAGTCCGTGTCGGACCCACAAGTACTCAAATTGCTCGTGGCAAGCATGCGAATCCAGAAAATACTCCTGGCTTGTGTTAGGAGGTCCGGGGTAGCCTGAAATTTGTCCTCAAGCAGGACTTTTGGGCCCTGAAAGTCAAAGAACATCATTCGCCGTTGTTTTTCGGACAAGCTTCTGAACCCATTGCCCTTCCTTTTGAAGGACATTCAATAGATTATGTTGCTTATAGACATTACTCCTTCCCCCGGTAGGGACAAACGTACCTTTCTCCAGATGCTCTATGATCCGGGCAATCTCATTTGGCCGTAAATTGAAGAAAGTCCAGCGGCTATATATGCCTTATTCTCCTTGTTTTCGCCGGATGCCATGCTGTAACTCATGCGCGTGAAAGCCAAGAACAAAAGTGGTTTGCTCGCATTGGTCAATATATATGAGGAAACAATATCTCCACATTAAAGTACGGGATCTTTATGCGGAGCATCCCACGTTCATCCTCATGTACACTTCGACTACTCTCCAAGCCCCAAGAGGACATATGACGAGACCTCGAACATACGCCATTAGACACAAGGTGAATTCACTCCTCTTCGAACCGTCACTTTCCGCATGTGAGACATGGCTACTACCTCATGCATGGACCTTGCATACAATCAGGTACAACCAAGATGACCATGGAGAATCCAAGGACCAAGGCCAAGCATGGAAGAGGAGACGGAAGAAGAAGAATGGAGCAAGACAGAACTTGCCCGGATCATCCGGACACCCAGCCGGACGATCCGGACCAAGCCCGGACGATCCGGACGACCACCCGGACGATCCGGCTAACGTGCCCGACGACACCCGAAGCTGCTCGACGAAGCCGGATCATCCGGACGGTCACCCGGATCATCCGTACCCCCGACACCCGGATCATCCGGGCCACCATCCGGATCATCCGGACCCCGCCTGCGTGCGTGACTTGGGCCGAAGCCCGTGTACCCCTTCGCCCCTCACTTACCCCTTCGTGGCTTAGCACTATACATAGACCTCCTCCTCCCCATTTTGAGGGTTAGCATTGGTTTAGCTCATATTTTGTGTGAGAGCCTTGCTCATCCACTTGGTTACTTCTCTTCGGAGCTCATGACCTCTTCGGAGAAGATCCCCCAAGAGGATTCAAGACCCCTTCAAGGGAAGACAATCAAGATCACCTCACAGAGAAGAACAGCTACCCTTGTATCTTTCCTTTGTTGATTTTGAATCTTGTGCTACCTTATGTGTTCGGTGATCTAACCCTTGTGTGATCGATTACTTGTCGGTTTAGTGATCCTCTCGTTTCTCCTCGTGTTTTGCCTTGTGTTTTCCACGCATTCTTCGTGTCTCCCCGTAGGATCCACTCCAAACGTGAAAGATCGGCCCTAGGGTTCCGCCCTACATCATCTTGGTATCATGAGTGATGAGGACATGACTACCTTGGATATGACCAAAAATATTGCATATATGCATATTTGTCAGGTGATTTCTAGTGCAAACTATTCAATAATCTATTTATGTTATCCAGAACAAAAATACTTCATACACTTTTGTGTTTTGTCTAATTGCAGGTGTATGGGACATTTGTACAATCCACATATGAAGATAAGGAAGAAAGAGATGTTTATTTGCTGTCCAAAAAGTTCTCTCACGTCACTTTTGGCCCAAGAGAAGATAGAGTCCAAGTCTCTCACGTTCTGGATTCAGATTCGGACTGCACAGACATACCTGACTCAAAACGCACACAAGTTTTTCATACGGACTCCAAATTGGGTGATTCTTTTTTTGCTGGAAACTAGATTTCGTGCACTTTCCAACCCAATTGGAATCACCTTCAAATTCGTCCGGAGTGTTGAATTGTGGACGAAACAATCTGATGCTGCAGCAGAATCCGAGTCAAACTACAAGTCCAAAGGTGTTACATCACCTCCACTTTGGCCCATTGGCCTTGTACGACCTAGATTTAGTTTTAGGCTGCCTTGGGATGTCCTCCCACCTCCTTGGCCGCCACCCCTTGCTCCTATATAAGTAGATCCATCTAGTAGCTTTTCCTTGGGATTTGTTTAGTTAAAAGTTAGCCATTGCAACTTCGTGTACTTCGTTTGTGTCCAACGACCAGACCAAGACCGCTTACGGATCCCCACCATTATCAATACTTCATATATATTCACAATATTCAGATTGCTTTATCATATTCTTGCTCGTTCTTCGATTGCTTGCAGGAATAGACCTTCGTGGTCAGGTTGATCGTGCTCCAGTGTGGTCAATAACCTCTCGGAGTTGGTTTAGCGATTGCTAAGGCGCAACGTCGTGCACGTTTGTAGTCGGATCGTCAAAGTCGTCTCCACCAAATCGATAGTTATCATCTTATCGAAAGATCGGGACACCCCCGCCTCTATTAAGTGGTATCAGTTTTCAGGTTGCTCGGTGAGAATTTCCAGTTTTTCCTAGATTAGATTTATTTTCTTACCTATTGTCCAAGAAAAAGCCACAAAACAAAAGTTAGATCTATTCATCCTTTGTCCTAGCCAGACTGAGCCTTTGCAATTTTCTTTTCATTATTTGCATTATTGAATTATCGGTTGCATCGCCGTGTCGAGTTGCTGGTCTTATTATCTAGTTCCTTTAGAGTTTCGAGTTCTGTTCACATTAATCACGCAGCCGCTGCATCATTATCCCATCCGCTGTCAACCATCCCATCCACCAATTTCCACCACGTGCTACGCACTGTTTATTGTCATAATCATAGTTGAGGTCACTCACATCTTCGCCAGATCGAATCTGCATCTTATCTAGTTTGTCTTGGAAAGAGGGAGAAAAAGAAGATAAAGAAAAAAAAGAGAGAAAAAAGGAAAGAAAAAAAAAGAAAAAGAGGGAGAAGAAAAAGAAAAAAAAAGCGTGAGAAAAAAAAGAGAGAAGAAAAAAATTGGATCTATCTAGAATCAATCTCGTACCTGAATTCGGATTGGAATCTGTTTTGCGCACTGTTCAGTAAAACAGGTGTATCTTCCTCATACGAAGTCCGTTTTGGCTCCGTGAGTACTCAAATTGAAGATAGCGACGAGCCGCATCTAAATAGTTGCAGAAGCTAGTTCAATATTTGACACCTCAAAATCGGCTTCTAAATAGGTCTTTTTGCCCTCCGAAGTTCGTGAACACAGCTTGTTCCAATTTTTCAGGCCAGTTTTAGAATTCTTTAACTCCTCATATCAACTCGGAATTGAGTGATTCTTTTTGCATTGGAAAGCTTGAGTTAGTAGCATTCTTTGAAAGAATTTATCAGAAAATTGTCTCAAACTTTTCAAGAGGAAAGTTGGAGAGAGAGTTGTTGTATATCCTGCTTGGCAGTTGTTTTTCATCATTATCTTTACTGCCGTTGTGATCTTCACTTATATCTTGCTGTCAAGAGCTACTTAGTATCCTTCATTGATGCTAGTTGTGCTACGCCGTGACCTTATTAGTGTTCTAGGCTCGCGTCTCTAGTCCGGTCTAGCTTAGGACCAGCACAGTACCGTCGTTGAGCGTTTATTCAACATTGCATCTTTGAATTGATTATTGCTAATCTTTTGCTACCATATATAGCCAACCCAGCTCCACATATTTCTACACCGTGTATATGTACGCTCCCCTGGCAATCGCTTTACTCAATATTCGGAGTTACTTGACATCGCTGGTTGCCGATCACCGCCTGCTGCATGGTAAGAACTTGTAAGACATTGATATTTGCTTTACTGTGAGCGTTTTACCACCACATCCTAGTAGTTATAGGAACATTATTTTTGGGTTTTGTTTCTTGTTCTACTAATCATGACAAGATCCAGAGTCAATTCATGGGCTTTGTCGATCGCGGGAGACGTGCCACCACCTTTGCAAATACCACAACCGTCACGAGAGGTGCACAAACATCCAAATGCACATGATCAGGTTAATGTATCTATACCACCATTTAATGGCCGTTTTAAACCTGCTTTATATATTGAATGGGAGTTCGACATAAAAAATATATTTGCTTCCCATAATTTCGATGAACATAAAAAGGTTAAGGTTGCGGTTGGTTCTTTCACTGGTTATGCTTTGGTTTGGTGGGGTGAATATTGTCGGTTACACCCTGATTATATACCTACTACTTGGGATGATTTGAAATTTGCCATGCGACATACTTTCGTCCCTGCTTATTATACTCGTGACATGATTAAGAAGTTGCAACACTTAAAACAAGGTAGTGAAACTGTAACAAAATATTATGATGATTTACAAACTACCTTGTTGCATTCCTCTTTAGAAGAAAGTGAAGATGATTTTATGGATAGATTTTGGGGAGGATTAAACCGTGATATTCAAGAGATAGTAATTCATGAAGAGTGTTATCCTATGGACCATTTGTTTCATCTTGCTTGCAAAGCTGAACAGGAAATAAAACGACGTGTTGGCCACGAGGAGAACAAGGGCACAGTGCACATTCCAAGAGTTGATATGATTGTTCCTTCAACTACTAGGCATACTATGACAACCACATCCGTTGTTGTCAGGACTACATCACCTCCACCATGTGACACATCGCCCCCGAGAGTGGCTACATCATCTGAGTTGATCATAAGAGGTAATGACAAAGGTACTGATCTTCCATCTCTACATGAGAATGATGAATGCCTTGTCAATTTGAATGCACCATCTAATGAGCTACCCACTACTTTGATCACACCACCTATTTTAGAGGACTACGTTGATAATTTGACTTTGCCATGTGATCAAACAACTGAAATACCAACAATTTTGAATGCACCCATTGAATTAACTATTGATGCAAAAGAACCAATGTTTAATCATTTTGATATCACCTCTAATCTTGGTGATGATTCTGTGTTGAATGACTTATTGCATGTTTGCTTATTTAAGCATGTTGTAGCATGTAAATTTGATGCAAGTAAGGTTTATTCACCAATGTTGGGATGGTTTAATGATGAACATTGTCAATCTTTTGAAATGAATAAGAGCTTCACTTATATGTGCAAACTGAGTTGCAATATTTTCATGCCTTCTACTTCTTGTGCTAATTTTTTGGCTTTAGATTTTATGAACTATGCAAGTTACTCATCTATTCATGTGTCATATATGCAAAAATCAAGGGAAGTAAAAATGGATGACATATACATATACAACATGTACACCTTGTCTCTTTTGTTAGCCACATTTCAGATTAAGCAACGCCGGGGACGGCTTTATTTTCAAGAAGGGGAGGATGATGAGGACATGACTACCTTGGATATGACCAAAAATATTACATATATGCATATTTGTCAGGTGATTTCTAGTGCAAACTATTCAATAATCTATTTATGTTATCCAGAACAAAAATACTTCATACACTTTTGTGTTTTGTCTAATTGCAGGTGTATGGGACATTTGTACAATCCACATATGAAGATAAGGAAGAAAGAGATGTTTATTTGCTGTCCAAAAAGTTCTCTCACGTCACTTTTGGCCCAAGAGAAGATAGAGTCCAAGTCTCTCACGTTCTGGATTCAGATTCGGACTGCACAGACATACCTGACTCAAAACGCACACAAGTTTTTCATACGGACTCCGAATTGGGTGATTCTTTTTTTTGTTGGAAACTAGATTTCGTGCACTTTCCAACCCAATTGGAATCACCTTCAAATTCGTCCGGAGTGTTGAATTGTGGACGAAACAATCTGATGCTGCAGCAGAATCCGAGTCAAACTACAAGTCCAAAGGTGTTACATCACCTCCACTTGGGCCCATTGGCCTTGTACGACCTAGATTTAGTTTTAGGCTGCCTTGGGACGTCCTCCCACCTCCTTGGCCGCCACCCCTTGCTCCTATATAAGTAGATCCATCTAGTAGCTTTTCCTTGGGATTTGTTTAGTTAAAAGTTAGCCATTGCAACTTCGTGTACTTCGTTTGTGTCCAACGACCAGACCAAGACCGCTTACGGATCCCCACCATTATCTATACTTCATATATATTCGCAATATTCAGATTGCTTTATCATATTCTTGCTCGTTCTTCGATTGCTCGCAGGAATAGACCTTCGTGGTCAGGTTGATCGTGCTCCAGCGTGGTCAATAACCTCTCGGAGTTGGTTTAGCGATTGCTAAGGCGCAACGTCGTGCACGTTTGTAGTCGGATCGTCAAAGTCGTCTCCACCAAATCGATAGTTATCATCTTATCGAAAGATCGGGACACCCCCGCCTCTATCAATGAGCCACCTCGATCACGTTTTTGGAGCCCCTACCCCGTGTTTTCTAGCTTGATTTTGTTGATTTCGTCCTAAATCCGAAAATCCCCACCAAAAATAGCCCCAAATATTTTTGTGATTTGTTGGTTTGATGATGTTTTGTTGATTTTGATCCGTGAATTTGCTTGGTTTCAAGTGGATCTAGCATCTCCCCAAGTTTTCCCACCTTCCATCCACGAAATCCATCAAATTTTGCCCCAAAAATCATCCATTTCCGCCCAAAAATTCGTCACCGAGAGGAAATCTCGAGCAGTTTGACCTGCCCGGATCATCCGGACCTTCTCCCGGATCATCCGGACACCTCTCGGATCAGTTGGACCCTCTCCCGAACGTCCGGATAACCCACGCGCCCGAATTCCCGAACCAGAGCCGACGAACCCGGACGATCCGGAAGTATTCCCGGATCATCCGGACCAAGCCCGCATCATCCAGACCTCCTCCCGGATGTCCGGTTAAGCCTGACACTAACTCGGCTGAAATTTTGTTTTGGTCATAACTAATTCATTCGGAGTCCGTTTTTGACGTTCTTTAGCTCGTTTTGAAGCTATTTACATTCCTCATCCCACAAAAATACCACCAACACCATTTGAAACCATAAAATTTTCGGAATTTTGGCATATTTGCCTAGGGCTATCACCACATCATCCGCATTACCACCACCACTTCCGCAACCTAACCCATTTTGTTCCCCATAGCATTAGTGGTTGCTTGAGTAGTGATTCGCGTCTCTTAAGGTGTTTCGGCTACTTAGGGACAATTTCTTCTTCATCAACCACCACCACCACTTCCGCATAGACGTGCCCACCATATATTTCCACCCCAACTTAACCCAATTTTGTTTCAGTTGTGGCTTGTGTCTCCTAAGGTGTTTCGGCTACTTAGGGACGGCAACTTCAACTCCCGACTCGTGTATAGCCCATCATTCCATTACCGCATTGCCTAGTGCAACACCACCACCGCTTTCTGCTACCACCATTTTGACATTTGACATTTGAGATTTTGAGTTCGCGGTTTTTCCGTTTCCTAAGGTGTTTCGACTACTTAGGGACGAGACTCCATCATCTTGGTTTCCACATCAAGAACACCACCACTCATCATCGCCAAGGACGGTAACCTCCATATCATCTTGGTATCGTGGTATCCATCCATTGTATATTCCCCTTGCCATTGCATTGTTAACCCCTAGCCTTACTTTTGTGTTGCTTGCCTATCGAGACTAGCCATTTGAGTATTGTCGGCAACGTTACTTGTGCACATTAGTGATCATACTTCCCATAGCATACATACCATATCATCGTGGTGCATATATTGCTATCATATCTTGTGTCACAAGTTTGTTCCCGCTTATACACAATTGCTATCTTGGTTTGTGCATTGTGCAAAAGTGGCCATAGAAAAAAATAGAAATAAAGCTTTTAAGCAAAAGAGACAGAGCAAAGAAGCTTGTAAGCAAGTGCCATAGCATCATACCACATTGCATATAAGATTGTCATATCCGATCATCTTGGATCATCTTGAGAGAAACACCGGGAACCATACATAATAGCATACTAGGGATAGTAGTTGCTACATTTTGCATCTTATAGGTTGTGCACAAGTGTCGTATCCGCCTATTGAGCAATCGTGCTAGCGTCTCTCTTGAGTTGTGCAACATGAGCGTTTTCCATGGATTCCACATTTTGTGCTCATTCCTTGGTTGCACGACCCCATTTATCTATCCTTGTGTGTGTTTCCGTGTGCCATTCATTGCTATTGGTCTACTTGTTTCGCTTGTGAATTTGTGAATCTCTTTCAACATTATTGACTCTTGCTAACATTTTGCATTAAATTTTTGTGCCACTATCCTCACCGAGCTCCTCCATAAGCTTTACTTGTGTAGGTGTGAGAACCGACAAGGATTGGTACCAATAGTGCTATTTCATTGTCCGAATTTGAGTGAACTTGATTCATTGTCAACATCGGTCAAGGTACATTGGTATAAGTTCTTCTCTTTCTCCCACTCATATTTGCTCGAGTCTTGTGATGGATAGGCAAGGCATTTCATCTCCGGTCTACGACAACAACGATGGCGTGAACAACTACATCTCCAAAGCATCCATCTTCGATCTACAACGACAAATGCAAGGCGCATAATCAAGATTGCGAGAGCGCATCGAGAGCATCTCCATCGACATTCGTCACTCCGAAGCAAGGAAAAGGGACTACATCGACAAGAAGCTTTCCGCACATAAAGAAGAACAAGATGCAAGGATGGAGGAGATTAGAGCCTTGATCAAGTCTTCTTCCCCTTCGTCATCTTCAAGGCGGTGACATTCAAGCCACAAGTCTTCAGAGCGCGGAAACGATGCAAGTGCAACTCGCCCTCGTCCACATCTACATGGCGACCATCATCACGTTCGTGATCCACATCGTCATGAAGGCCAAGTCACCTCGAAGTAACATGTGCACGATGACGACGAACGTCTACGAGCTCAAGCACGACAACCACATCATCATCATGAAGATGCTCCACAAGCACAAATGCACAAGTCCCAACAAGCCCTACTTCACGCCAAGTCCAAGCTTCATGCGCACAAAAGAAGACTGCGAGACGACCACCACCAAGACGGTGCTACGGCTACAACAACCACTTTGGCATCTTCGCCAAGTGCTATCAAGGCATCTTCAACTTTGGATGTACGGCGTCTTCACCTACTTCCCACGTGTACGCCTACATCGACTTCATCAAGTTCAAGGCGACCACCTACGAGCGAGGGTGAAACTTCCATCTTCGGAAGCCCCCCAAGGAAGATGGCCAAGCATGGGAAACTCCCTTCGGTCATGGAGACGAGCTACGAGGTGCCACATCATATGGGCCTCCCACACCAAGACGGTGACAAGAAGGTCGAGCAAGGGCCATCCCCTTCGACCACGGCGATAGGAGTTGAGCATGAAGACATTTGCACCAACATCTCTCCGACACCCACATATGTCGAGATGCCCCATTTGTCATGTGAGGAGAGCCACCACCCCATGAGAGAGATGAGTGACTCCACCATATGTGACATTGAGAGCATTTCCTTTGAGAGGATGAGTGTGACCACCACTAGCCCCACACATCAGAGCATGCCACACATCCTATGTGAGGTTGAGTGACTCCACCAACCATATGAGTGAGAGCATCTTTGAGAGAGTGAGTGAGCCACAACACTTAGCGAGTGAGATAATTGACACGGCATGTGAGGCCACTTTGATTTCTAACGACTTAACCTCTACTCCTAGTGTGTTTTCTTCTTTGGTGCTAGGTCTCCTACATGACGACATGCCTATCCTCAACGAGTCCATCCCTCCAATGGAGACGACGATGGCCATGGTGGACGATGATGCACCCCCCACATGGTTCCATCAAGATGAAGATGACAACGAGTGGATCTTCAACACCTCACCTACAACACATGAGCGACGCTACAAAGGTAACATAGGTGATGGTGCTTCTCTTGTCCCACTAGTGGACTCTCTTGACATCGATTGCTCCCATGATGTTGACACACCTATTGCCATGCTTCATGCTAGTGAGACTTCTTCATGTCATGACTTACCAATTTATGATGAATATGATGATGAGCATGTTGAGTTGCCTAGTTGTGATGCTATGCTCCATAGGATATCATGTGAAAATTCTTTTGGTCACATCATGTTTGACAACCCATTGAACTTGTCATATGCTATGAGTGAGATCTCCCATATTGTATCATTACAATCTCAACATAGTAACTATGCATGCCCCATTAAAATCAATCCTATTTGCAATTATGGCATAGATGACGAGATGATAGTCATTGGCTTTTGTTTTCATGTGATGATATTGCCATGCTTCCTTTACATGATTTACGCAATTCATCTACTATGCCATGCCATGATCACATTGTTCCAAATATACATTGTTTTGGATGTTGTCCATACTCTCCACGTGATGTTTCTACTAATGCTCGTGAGGAGACCCCCATAGTTTCCTCATACATATTAGGAGATCTTGATGCACTTCATACTTTGCATGATTCCCATGATAGTATGCACCATATGCATTCCATGAATAACAATGCTTTAGATATTGCTCATGATGCATTACATCCTTTGAGTCTCCATTATGTCATACATAACAACAAGCCTCTCATGATGGATGACATGTTTCTATATCACGCATCTCATTTATTTGAGCATTGGATATTTTGTGCTAACAAACACATGCACGTGCCCATCATGATGGATGATGTGTACATATACCACGCACACACAATTTTTCCTTTGTCTTTGTTTTGTGTAGGTACTCACGTATACTCGTCAACCTCTCAATCCCAAGAGTTGACGAAACGAGTTCTTGAGAGCAACGATGACTTGGGATCCCGTGGACTATCCTTACCACCGTTCCCTTCGCTCAAGGACTCCACGCACCTCTTTTACTTGGCTCTCACATGGCTATGGGCTATCTACCACTTGTCACCTTATGCCCATACTATCGTGTTCACTTTGCATGTTATCCTTATGCCTTTGCCATGCAATTGTGACCCTTGCTTGCATTTACCCATGATGCACCATTATGATATTCCTATGTGTATTTGCATGCTTGGTGGAGATCCTTGTTACTTTTGCCATGTTTATCAAGTGCCTCATGCTATTGTTGATTGTTGTGTTGGGAGAGTCAGGATGTTACATTGCTATTTACATAGGACTTCTTGCCAACACCATGAACCTACTTTTCTTGTATCTTGCTTTCATGCTTGTGCTATGACATGTGAATTATTCATGCCCACTATTTGCACACATGACATGCTTGCCATTCTTCCCTCTAGTATGTTGCATCTTCGCACTACTAGCTTGCTTGACTTGATCGCTATGATTGCTTGCTATGTTGCATCACCCATGTGCCACTATTACTTGCTTTCTTGGGTTGATGACATAAATGCTCATGCCTCTCACATGATATATCTTGATCATTGTCTCTTGTGTCCATTAGTTGCCTCTTTCATATCCACTTGTATTGAGTGCAACCATACTATGCTTATTGATCTTGGAGACTTTGACACCTTACTTGTGATGCATGCTTGTTTACTTGAGCCTCTTGTATTTGGTTATTCTTGCATCATATGCCTCCATACTATGACATGCTCCTTTGTACTTTCTTATGATGAGCATGATTCATACACTTGTTGGGTATCTTACCACTCGAATGATAGGTTTTGCATTTCCGCTAACCTCATTTGTTTTTCCGAGTGTTTGTCATGTTCTTTCATTTTGGAGGTTTCACAAGGCGATGCCGTTATGCGACAACTTGGCCATGCGAAGGCATACACAATGTGCAACACCAACATTTGCGAGAATCTACTAAAGGTGAACTCCTTCCCTTTGAGACATCCTCAAGTTTGCATATTGGATGGGTCACTCTTTCATTGTTGTTTCCTTCTTGTTGTCTACATGATACATCTCGCGACCGGAGGAGCGAGATTGGAGATTGGCTACATGGACCTTCACATTGAGGAGCGCTCGCACTTATGGGATGCACCTTCGGAATTCCACTCATGCCACGACATCGAGTATTGGTACATCAACACTTCTTTGACACATTGCACTCGCACATCCATATTTGTTGATTGTGCTCATACATGTCATGCTCGATGGACATATCATACTTACTGCAAGTTTGCACCCTATGCATGGATTGACTCACATTATGATTGCCTTGTTGCATCTTGTATTACCATGTCATCCATGATATATGATCTTGTGCGTTTCCTTAGCAAATTTGTTGTGATCTTCCTTGATGGCATATTCATACATCATGATCATATTGCCCATCATCAATTGCATGACAATATAATAACATTGAGCACAAATTACCATGTTCATGCTCTTGATAAACCATCCCATTATGATGTCATTTTGCACAATGGTCACATTAATCACATTCACCACACCTTTGTGCATACGACAAATGAATTTGCTCACATGAATGCTTTACATTTCATTTTACATCTTTTGCATAAGCATCATGTGTCTTGCCATGCACAATCTTGCCGCACGGACTCATACTTACTTCATGGACACTTTGTGTGCGCTAACCATTGTATTTCCAAGTGTACTTTGTGTTTGCTCATTTTGCATGTACCACATATCGGAGACACGTTGTAGTACTTGGATTGCGCAGTGCCTTCATCTACGTCCAACTACAAGTCCGTCAACGACAGCCGTTTCCATGGTGATGAGGATCACGATCCGAGGTCAGATCTTTCCCAAGGGGGGGGGGAGATGATGCGGAGCTTCCCGTTCACCCTCATGTACACTTCGACTACTCTCCAAGCCCCAAGAGGACATATGACGAGACCTCGAACATACGCCATTGGACACAAGGTGAATTCACTCCTCTTCGAACCGTCACTTTCCGCATGTGAGACATGGCTACTACCTCATGCATGGACCTTGCATACACTCAGGTACAACCAAGATGACCATGGAGAATCCAAGGACCAAGGCCAAGCATGGAAGAGGAGAAGGAAGAAGAATAATGGAGCAAGATAGGACTTGCCCGGATCATCCGGACACCCAGTCGGACGATCCGTACCAAGCCCAGACGATCTGGACGACCACCCGGATGATCCGGCTAATGTGCCCGAAGACACCCGAAGCTGCTCGACGAAGCCGGATCATCCGGACGGTCACCCGGATCATCCGTACCCCCGACACCCGGATCATCCGGGCCATCATCCGGATCATCCGGACCCCGCCTGCGTGCGTGACTTGGGCTGAAGCCCGTGTACCCCTTCGCCCGTCACTTACCCCTTCGTGGCTTAGCACTATAAATAGACCTCCTCCTCCCCAGTTTGAGGGCTAGCATTGGTTTAGCTCATATTTTGTGTGAGAGCCTTGCTCATCCACTTGGTTACTTCTCCTCGGAGCTCACGACCTCTTCGGAGAAGATCCCCCAAGCGGATTCAAGACCTCTTCAAGGGAATACAATCAAGACCTCCTCACGGAGAAGAACGGCTACCCTTGTATCTTTCCTTTGGTGATTTTGAATCTTGTGCTACCTTATGTGTTCGGTGATCTAACCCTTGTGTGATCGATTACTTGTCGGTTTAGTGATCCTCTCATTTCTCCTCGTGTTTTGCCTTGTGTTTTCCGTGCGTTCTTCATGTCTCCCCGTAGGATCCACTCCAAACGTGAAAGATCGGCCCCATAGGGTTCCGCCCTACATCAGATCTTGAACTAAGAAATAGACCTAGCATCTAAAAGAGGGTATCCTAAGTAATTGCAAGAATGGGGTTCATTGATATTCCTGGTATAGTAGATGCTATCACACATACAGTCATACTCAATTCAATGGAATTATTTGATCTTAAAGGGGATCTTCTATAATTTCGCACATAAGCGGTTATATATGTGGAAACAATATCTCCACTATAGAGGACGAGAAATGTCGGGGCGGTCAGGCGAAAAGCGTCATGGGAAAATGAAGTACTTTCAAGGACTGCGATAGAATGGACAGATGTTCACTAAAACGGTCATAACTTTGTCATTCGGAGTCCGTGTCGGACCCACAAGTACTCAAACTGCTCGCGGCGAGCGTGCGAATCTAGAAAATACTCCCGGCTTAAACCAGGAGGCCCGGAGTACACTCAAATTCAGCCTTAAGTAGGACTTTTTGGCCATGAAAGTCAAAGAACATCATTCACCGCTGTTTTTCGGACCAGTTTCTGAACCCATTGCCCTTCCTTTTGAAGGAAATTTGAGAGATTATGTTGCTTATAGAAATTAGTCCCCCATGGTAGGGACAAACGTAGCTTTCTCAAGATGCTCTATGATCTGGGCAATCTCATTTGGCTGTAAATTGAAGAAAATCGACCGGCTATATGCCTTATTCTCCTTGTTTTCGCCAGATGGCATGCTGTAACACATGCGCGTGAAAGCCAAGAACAAAAGGGCATTCCTGGCATCGGTCAATATATATGTGGAAATAATATCTCCACTATAGAGGACAAGAAATTTCGAGGTAGTCAGGCAAAAAGCATCATGGGAAAATGAAGTACTTTCAGGGACTACCATAGAATGGACCGATGTTCACTAAAACGGTCACAACTTTGTCATTCGGAGTCCGTGTAGGACCCACTGAAAGTACAACTATCCCTAGGTGGTTTTGGTAATTCATAACAACATATAGCTCATTGAGCTAATGCTATTCCAAGACTATTATTTCAGGAAAGCTCAATGAATGGCATGGCATGGATGATGAAAGTGTATCCCTCAAAGTACTAATGACAAAGGATTGGCTCAAGCTCGAAAGCTCAAGACTCTTCATTTTACGTTTTAGTGATCCAAGATCACATTGAGTCTATAGGAAAAGCCAATACTATCAAGGAGGGATGAGGTGTTGCTTAATGAGCCTCTTGCTTCATGTGCTTGGTGATATGCTCCAAAAACCCTCAACTACTTTCTCACATCCACAAATGACTAAACCTAAAGCCAAAATCGGTCAAACCGATTCTTTCTATATGGCACCACTGAGTTCTAATGTCATAGCCACTGCCACAAACCCTAGGCAAATCGGTCTCACTGATAGGGATCTCGGTCTCACCGAGATGGGATTGTAATATCTCTGTTTCCCTTCGTAACGTTTTGGTCTAACCGAAGTGAGCGATCGGTCCCACCGAGATTGCAATATAAACTCTCTGTTTCCCTTTTATAACATTTCGGTCTCACCGAAAAGAGCAAATCGATCCCACTGAGTTTACCTGACCAACTCTCTGGAAAGCTCATTACCAAAATCGGTCTCACCGAGTTTGTGTGATCGGTCTTACCGAGATTACGTTATGCCCTAACCCTAAGCAAATCGGTCCTACCGAGTTGCATGTCAGTCCCACCAAAAATCCTAACGGTCACTAGGTTTACTAAATCGGTCCGACCGAGTCTGTTGAATCGGTCCCACCGAGTTTGGTAAATTGTGTGTAACGGTTAGATTTTGTGTGCAGGCTATATATACCCCTCCACCTCCTCTTCATTCGTGGAGAGAGCTATCAGAACAAACCTACACTTACAACTTACCATTTCTGAGAGAGAACCACCTACTCATGCGTTGAGGCCAAGATATTCCATTCCTACCATATGAATCTTGATCTCTAGCCTTCCCCAAGTTGCTTTCCACTCAAATCTTCTTTCCACCAGATCCAAATCCTATGAGAGAGAGTTGAGTGTTGGGGAGACTATCATTTGAAGCACAAGAGCAAGGAGTTCATCATCAACGCACCATTTGTTACTTCTTGGAGAGTGGTGTCTCCTAGATTGGCTAGGTGTCACTTGGGAGCCTCCGACAAGATTGTGGAGTTGAACCAAGGAGTTTGTAAGGGCAAGGAGATCGCCTACTTTGTGAAGATCTAGCGCTATTGAGGCAAGTCCTTCGTGGGCGACGGCCATGGTGGGATAGACAAGGTTGCTTCTTCGTGGACCCTTCATGGGTGGAGCCCTCCGTGGACTCGCACAACCGTTACCCTTCGTGGGTTGAAGTCTCCATCAACGTGGATGTACGATAGCACCACCTATCGGAACCACGCCAAAAACATCCGTGTCTCCAATTGCGTTTGAATCCTCCAAACCCTTCCCTTTACTTTCTTCCAAGTTGCATGCTTTAATTTCCGCTGCCTATACACTCTTTGCATGCTTGCTTGAATTGTGTGATGATTGCTTGACTTGTCCTAAGATAACTAAAATCTGCCAAACTGTAAAATGGGAAAAAGGTTAAGTTTTAATTGGTTAAGTAGTCTAATCACCCCCCCCCTCTAGACATACTTCAAGGTCCTACAAGTGGTATCAGAGCTTTGGTCTCCATTTGCTTTGATTTCCATAGCTTTTGGTGGTCATAGCCTTGGTTTTACAACCTAGGAGAGTATGGCATCTAGTGAGGGAAATTATCACCGTAGAGGTCCTTACTTTGATGGTACTAATTTTGCTAGTTGGAAGCATAAGATGAAAATGCATATTCTCGGACATAACCCCGCCGTTTGGGCAATTATTATTGGCTTGCAAGGTGAATTCTTTGATGGGAGAGAGCCGAACCGTGAAGCTAATGCGGAAGAATTGAAGATGCTCCAATACAATGCTCAAGCTTGTGACATCATCTTCAATGGATTGTGCCCCGAAGAATTCAACAAAATCAGCCGTCTTGAGGATGCAAAGGAAATTTGGGATACTTTGATTGATATGCATGAAGGTACCGACTCCGTCAAGGAATCCAAGTTGGTTGTGCTCCAAAGTCAGCTTGACAAGTTCAAAATGAAGGATGGTGAAGGTGTCACTGAAATGTACTCTAGGCTTGCACTTATCACAAATGAGATTGCCGGCTTAGGGAGTGAAGAGATGACCGACAGATTCATCATCAAGAAGATCCTAAGAGCATTGGATGGAAAGTATGATACCGTGTGCACATTGATCCAAATGATGCCAAACTACAAAGATCTCAAGCCAACGGAAGTCATTGGAAGAATTGTTGCTCCTGAGATGTCACTCAAGGATAAGGAGGAACTTCACAACAAGTCAAGTGGTGCTTACAAATCCTCAAGTGAAGCCCCCACATCATCAAGTGAGAAACAAACCTTCAATGAAGAATTGAGCTTAATGGTGAAGAACTTCAACAAATTCTACAAGAGTAGAAGCAAAGAAAGAAGCTCCAAGTAAAGGTCTTACAATGACAAAAGATCTTCTAGTCGAGAGCGAAATTTCTACAATTGTGGGAGACCCGGACACTATTCCAATGAGTGTACGGCACCCTACAAAAGAAGAGAAGATTCTCCAAAAAGAAGAAGCAAAAGAGAAGAATCACCACCGAGAGAGAGGAGGAGTAGAGATGATCGTTATGAACGAAGACCCTCACGGAGAAGCAAGGATTCGGAAAGGAAGGACAAGTCATCAAGGAGCTACACAAAATGAAGACATCTAGCTCATGTTGGTGAATGGGTATCCGGCTCCGACTCCGACAATTACTCCGAGAGAAGCTATCACTCTGACTCCGAATATACTCAAGATGAAGGTGTTGCCGGTCTAGCACTTGTGTCAACCAACTCCTACGACATATTTGATTCACCAAATGAAGGAATTGGAAGATGCTTCATGGCCAAAGGTCCAAAGGTAACACATCCTGAGTATGTTGATTTCGATAGTGATGAAGATGACTTACTTGTGGATGATGATTTACTTGTTGACAACTCTAGTGATGAATACTATGATGAAACGTCAATTAATCATGCTAATCAAGATAAAACGAATGATAATGATAAGGAGAATATTGAGCTTCTAACTAAAGAACTAAACACTCTGAAGTTAGCTCATGAAACTATCTTCGGAGATCACCGAGAACTTTTAAGGGCTCATGAGAAGTTACGCTTTGAAAAGCTCAATCTTGAGCAAGAGCACGAGTTCTTAAAAGCAATCAATGATGATCTCCGTAAGAAAAGTTCTTCTTACATTGCCAAGCGTTTACTCTTATCTACTTACATGCCTCAAGTCAAGTCTAGTAACAAGTACAAGAAAGATCCTTCCTCTAGTAGCAACAATAATAATGTCAAATCCAATATTGTTGCTTCTAGTAGTTCTCTTGATTCCACTAATGATTCTATTAGCCAACTTACACTTGAGCAAGAAAATAGCTTATTGAAGGGAATTATGGAGAAAGGTGTTTACAAGAGCCTTGCCGGGAGTAAGCAATTCGAGGAAATTGTACGCAAGCAAGGAAGGCACCGGAAGAATCAAGGTGTTGGTTTTGAACGAAAGTTCAATGCCAATGGAGTTGAGTGGGAAGAAGATCAATACCCCAAGACGAAGTTTGTTCCTCAACAAGAGAAGTATGATCCTACTTCCTTCAAAGGAACACAAGCACAAGATGATCTTCCACCACAAGACCACAAGACCAAAGGCAATGACAAGCTTCAAGAAGAGATCGATGCATTTGAAGAAGCACCTAAGGCCTCGGTCAAGTGGGTTCCCAAGGCTACGTCAAGTTCTACTTCATCAAGTACAACTACAACTCCAAGGATTTCCATCAAGATGATGTGGATCCTGAAGAAGAAGAACTAGAGAGTTCTTGAGGGTGACTCCGCCAACATTCTTCACTCATATCATTATGGCAAGAACAAGTGCAATCAACTTCCACATCTTGCATGGGACAAGGTAACCTAATGGTTTCATGGACATCATCTTGTGTATGCTTCACTCTATGTCTATGGATATTCTTGTTTGTTCCTTGTGGGACTAACCCATGTAGGTAAGTTGAAAGTGCAACTCACTCAAAAGGATTGCTCCAAATGATCTACATCAACATTGAGCATCTACATCTTCAACACCTACATGAAGTCATCATCGACAAAACCAAAGGTTAGTTCATCCCTCTAAAAGGGGATCTCACATCTAGGGGGAGCTTAACTCTAAGAATTGAGTCAAAGAAACTCTAATGGTGTGAACACATCAATGCATTATGTAAAAGTGGTAACCCCACTTGAGCTTAAACGATAAGTATGACCTATGATCAAATGTTTTAATTTGACTCCTAAGTCAATATACTCATATATAGATGACCTAGTCATCACCAATTGTTTGATAGATGCTAGAATTGGTTGTGCATGTTTTGCCACATATTTCATTTGCCATCTTATTGTGTGAGCATGTTGGTGCATATTTTACTCATTCAAGAACATACACTTGTTGTTTTGAGTGATTGGCCTCTTTTCTTTTTGCCAAGTGGATGGACAAGAATGCCTAAGAACCTTCTCTAGCTATCTATGCTTTTCTCGTCTCAAACTCTATTCATGCTACATCACAAAATTTGATCAAGTCAGATTCGAACCACTCTGTGTGAGGAGCACTCGGAGTCCCCGATTCGTCATAGACTTAAACTTCCAAAACTTCTTTGTGATTCTCGGTCTGACCGATTCCTCCATTTCGGTCCTACCGAGATCAGTAAGTCGATCTAGGTTTTCAATCTCGGTGCAACCGATTTGAACTTTTCGGTCACACCGAGTTGCTGTAACTGTACACAGTTATGCATCTCGGTGCCACCGAGTTGTTCCACTCGTTCACACCGACAGGGTCGAGCTATATATAGTCACGGGCAAAAATTTGGAAATTTCTCCGAACCTCTTCGCCCGCGCAATAGCTCGCTCTGCCATCAGGGTCTCCGGATCGTCTCCTCATCGCCAGCCGCCTCCTGTCACTGGTCTCCGCCACCGTCAACGGATTTCACCCCCGCCGTTGCCGCCGTAGCGAGTTCACCGCCAAGCTAGGGTATGGACTCGATCACAATGCTATCCTCGTGCGATTCCTAGCACATTGTGTTCTTAATGATTCTCGCCACGATTGAAACACTCTATCCAGTCAATGCAATCCTTAGATTAGATGAGATTCGAAAATTTAGGGTTAGATTTCCGCCGAAACCATCTCGGACCCACCGAGTTGAAAAACTCAGTCCCACCAATTTGGCTAACGCCATTGCACTAGTAACTCTCCGTCTGATCGAGAATTGCTAATCTGTGAGACCGATTTTAGGACTTTGTGAAACCCTAGCAGTTTCGGTGCCACCGAACTGTGACTCAGTCCAACCGAGTTCATCAGTTTAGGTTTCAAAACTGTTCGGTATCACCGAGTTTGAAAATCGGTTCATCTGAAATGCTTTCTGTGGAAAACTAAAACTGAATTTTTGAATCATTCTTTTGCAAAAATCTCTGCATTTTGTGATGCTCATCCACTCTATCTCATCTATAACTCTTCACAGGGTCAGCAGTCAGTGATTTGCAGCATGTCAGACCAAAGTGATAGTCAGAACAGGTCAGAAGAGCACAATCACATGAGTGAGGGCACTAGTCCCACTAGCACTTCAGATGAAGGCAGCAGGAGCACCCCAAGCAATCTGCCTAAAGCTGCCACCAGGACAAGGAAGAAGAGAACCTCAGATTCTAAGGATGAGGATTATAGAGTAGAAGAGGATGAGGCTACCTCCAAGAAGGTAGTGCTCAAAAAGGAGTATGCCTCAGCATAGAACACTAAACCTGGACTCAATAGGAAGGTTCCTGCCAAGAGGACACCTATGCTGAAGGTCAGAGGAACTACTCAAGTGCCTGAAAAGACTGAACCCAAAGAGGCACCTACAAAGAGAGTCACAACTTCCAAACCCAAGAAAGTTCCCACGGGAGAAACTATGAAGTTTACCATTGAATCAGAAGATGAAGCTGCTCAGGATAAGAAGAAGAAGAGAGCCAGAACCACTACTACCCAGGTTCTTGGAAATCCCTCAATGAGGAGAGACTCTGAAGAGGAAGAAGAGGTTGCTGCACCATCACCCAAGGCATAAAAGCTTATGCGTGATGCTATTAGATCAGGGGCTGCAACATTAAAGCCCAAGGAAGCACCCAAAGCTGCACCCAAGCCCAAGCTTGCACCAAAGAGGAATACCAGGAGTATTCCAGCTGCTGAGAAGAACAAGGCCCCAGTGCCTGAAGCTGCTGATGAGGAAGATGAAGAAGGACAAGTTTTGAGGAAGCTCAAGCCCAAGATACCAGACCACAATGATGCCCATCCTGTGGCTGAGGACATGAAGATCAGAAGAGATTCAGGTTGAGGCTATGAAGGATGACAAATCCATATGCCACAAGGAGAAGAACTGCTGTTGACTACAGGTTCCATACAGAGGAATAGCAGGACTTCTATGAGACAATCTTGTTGGACAAGAAGCCCATAGTTGTGATATGAGGTGGGTCAACTGGACCTACATGAAAGATAATGAAGAACACTATCCTGGAGTGCAAGACAGTTTTGTTGCTGGTGGAGTTGCAGATTTTGTTGGGCAAAAGCTCACCAACTGGAATGATGAACTCATTATGCAATTCTACTCCACAGCACACTTCTATCCAGATGGGAGGATAGTTTGGATGTTTGAAGGTACAAGGTACCAGTCAACTGTTGAGGAATGGGCAAAATTGAAACTCCCTTCGGTCATGGAGACGAGCTACGAGGTGCCACATCATATGGGCCTCCAACAACAAGATGGTGACAAGAAGGCTGAGCATGGGACTATCCCTTCAACCAAGGCGACGATAGTAGTTGAGCATGGAGACATTTGCACCAACATCTCTCCGACACCCACATATCATGAGATGACCCAATTGCCATGTGAGGAGAACCACCAACCCATGAGTGAGATGAGTGACTCCACCATATATGACATTGAGTGCATTTCCTATGAGAGGATGAGTGTGACTACTACTAGCCCCACACATGAGAGCATGCCACACACCCTATGTGAGGTTGAGCGCCATATGAGTGACTCCACCAACCATATGAGTGAGTGCATGATGAGGACATGACTACCTTGGATATGACCAAAAATATTGCACACATGCATATTTGTCAGGTGATTTCTAGTGCAAACTATTCAATAATCTATTTATGTTATCCAGAACAAACATACTTCACACACTTTTGTGTTTTGTCTAATCGCAGGTATATGGGACATTTGTACAATCCACATATGAAGATAAGGGAAAAGGAGAAGTTTAGGTGCTGTTCAAAAATTCCTCTCACGTCACTTTTGGGTCAAGAGAAGATAGAGTCCAAGTCTCTCACGTTTTGGATTCAGATTCGGACTGCACAGACATACCTGACTCAAAATGCCAACAACTTTTTCATACGGACTCCGAATTGGGTGATTCGTTTTTTGTTGGAAAGTACATTTCATGCTCTTTAGAACCCAATTGGAATCGCCTAAAAATCCGTCCGGAGCGTTGAGTTATGCACGAAACAATCTGACGCTGCACCAGAATCCGAGTCAAACTACAAGTCCAAAGGTGTTACGTCACCCCAACTTGGGCCCATTGGCCTTGTACAACCTAGGGTTAGTTTTAGGCTGACTTGGAACGTCCTCCCACCTCCTTGGACGCCACCCCTTTCTCCTATATAAATAGATCCATCTAGTAGCTTTTCCCTTGGGATTTGTTTAGTTAAAAGTTAGCCATTGCAACTTCGTGTACCTCGTTTGTGTCCAACGACCAGACCAAGACCGCTTACGGATTGATAGAGGCAAAGGTGTCCCGTCTTTCGATGAGATGGTGGATTTTGCTTTGGTGGAAGTCGACTTTGACGATCCGACTACGAACGTGCGAGGACGTCGCGCCTTAGCAATGGCTAAACCAACTCCGAGAGGTTATTGACCACGCCGGAGCACGATCAACCTGACCACGAGGGTCTGTTTCCTGCGAGCAAACGAAGAACAAGCAAGAAACTAAGATTGCAATCTGGATATTGCGAATATAAGATGAAAGCTTTATTGATCAAGGTGGGGTTCTGTGACGCCTTTGTCTGGTCGTTGAACACAAACGAAGTACGCGAAGTTGCAGCTATGGCGAACTTTTAATCTAAACAAAACCCAAAGTCTAAACGATGCCCTAAGGGCTGTATATATGGAGGAAGAGGGGGGAATTTCGTGGCCCTTGGTGGAGGGGTCCGAAATCAACCCTATCTCTTGTTTCCCCACACATACGGACTCTAAAAATAGCCTATACTTATGTATTTCGAAATTACATGGGCCTGGCCCAATAATAAGGTGACGCAGCACCTAAAATAGCCTCGGGACGAAATTTATGAAGTGGCATCTTGTATATTTCGTCCAAGGCTTCATGCACCCATTATGGTGGCTTCAAAGTCCTAAAATCATCACTTGTAACTCCGTTCTTGTTCCCCTTGCGCATGCCATCATCTCCATGCTTGTTCTTGCTCTAATGTTCATCCTTCTCCAAGCTAGGCCCTTCATTTGTAAGCAAAACAAATGTATCCAATTTAGGCAGCATCATATTCTCATGAACATTAGAATCATTACCAAGAAACAAAAGTACCTGGTAATTTAGTTGGCGTGCACGGGCTCTAGTAATTGGTCCAGTATGTATAGCAGCAGGGGCTGTGGGTGTAACAATTGTATTGATGTCCTCATCATCCTCCCCTTCTTGAAATGAAGTCATCCTCGACGGAAGTTCATCTTCCTCACCCAAATAAGGCTTCAAATCTGCAATGTTAAAAGTGGGACTAACCCCAAAATCTGCAGGCAGCTCAAGTTTATATGCATTATCATTTATTTTCTCTAACACCTTAAAGGGACCATCAGCACGTGGCATTAGCTTTGATTTGCGCAAATCAGGAAATCTATCCTTACGCAAATGTAACCAAACAAGATCTCCAGGTGCAAACACAACATGTTTTCTAACCTTATCTCCAGCAAGTTTATATTTAGCATTCATACGCTCAATGTTTTCCATAGTTAACTCATGCATTTTTAAAATCAATTCAGCACGTTGTTTAGCATCAAAATTAACCTTCTCCGAAGATGGAAGAGGCAACAAATCAATAGGTGCACGAGGTAGGAAACCATACACAACTTCAAAAGGGCACATCTTAGTAGTAGAATGCAATGAACGATTATAAGCAAATTCAATATGAGGCAAGCATTCCTCCCACATTTTCTTATTATTCTTCAAAACAGCCCAAAGCATAGTAGACAACGTTCTATTGACTACTTCAGTTTGTCCATCAGTTTGGGGGTGACAAGTAGTACTAAAAAGCAGTTTAGTCCCCAACTTAGCCCATAAACATCTCCAAAAGTGGCTAAGAAATTTAGTATCACGATCTGAAACAATAGTATTTGGCACACCATGCAAGCGAATAATTTCACGAAAGAACAAATCAGCAACATTAACAGCATCATCGCTTTTATGACATGGTATAAAGTGTGCCATTTTCGAGAATCTATCCACGACAACAAATATGCTATCCCTCCCCTTCTTTGTTCGAGGTAAACCTAAAACAAAGTCCATAGATATATCCTCCCAAGGAACACTAGGTACAGGCAAAGGCATATATAAACCATGAGGATTGAGTCGTGACTTAGCTTTTTGACATGTAGTGCAGCGAGCAATAAAACGCTCAACACCCCGTCTCATCTTTGGCCAAAAGAAATGTGTAGCAAGTACGTCCTCCGTCTTCTTCACGCCAAAGTGTCCCATTAATCCTCCTCCATGCGCCTCCTGCAACAACAAAAGACGAACGGAGCTAGCTGGAATGCATAGCTTGTTAGCACGAAACACAAATCCATCGTTAACAACAAACTTGTTCCACATTCTTCCTTCTTTACAATTCTGCATTACATCTTTAAAATCAGCATCATGCACATATTGATCTTTGATGGTCTCCAAACCAAATATTTTGAAGTCAAGTTGTGAAAGCATAGTATAGCGACGAGACAATGCATCAGCAATAACATTTTCTTTTCCCTTCTTGTGTTTAATGACATAAGGGAAAGTCTCAATGAATTCAACCCATTTAGCATGTCTACGATTCAGTTTAGCTTGACTTTTAATATGTTTCAAAGATTCATGATCAGAATGTATAACAAATCCTTTGGGCCATAAATAATGTTGCCATGTTTCTAAAGTCCGAACAAGAGCATATAATTCTTTATCATAAGTAGAATAATTCAGACTAGGCCCACTCAATTTTTCAGAAAAGTATGCAACAGGTTTGCCATCTTGTAATAACACACCTCCTAATCCAATTCCACTAGCATCACATTCAAGCTCAAAAGTCTTATTAAAATCAGGAAGTTGGAGTAAAGGAGCATGTGTCAACTTATCTTTCAATACCGTGAAGGCTTCTTCCTGTGCGGTACCCCAAACAAAAGGCACATCCTTCTTTGTAAGCTCGTTGAGAGGTGCAGCAATGGTGCTGAAATCTCTCACAAAACGCCTATAGAATCCAGTGAGGCCAAGAAAACTCCTCACTTGTGTGACCGTTTTGGGCTGCGGCCAACTCTTAATAGCTTCAATCTTGGCTTTGTCAACTTCAATTCCCTGTGGAGTAACAACATAGCCAAGAAAAGATACTCGGTCGGTGCAAAAGGTGCACTTCCCAAGGTTACCAAACAAACGTGCATCACGTAGAGCAATAAAAACAGCACGTAAATGTTCCAAATGTTCTTCCAAAGATCTGCTATAAATCAGTATATCATCAAAATAGACTACCACAAATCGTCCAATGAAAGCACGTAAAACTTCGTTCATTAGTCTCATGAAAGTACTAGGCGCATTAGTTAACCCAAAAGGCATGACTAACCACTCATATAATCCAAACTTAGTTTTAAATGCTGTTTTCCATTCATCTCCCAATTTCATACGAATTTGATGGTATCCACTACGCAAATCAACTTTGGAGAATATTGTAGAGCCACTCAATTCATCAAGCATATCATCTAGCCTAGGAATAGGATGACGATAACGAATAGTAATATTAATAATGCCTCTACAATCAACACACATACGTGATGTACCATCCTTTTTCGGCACTAGAATAATAGGAACAGCACAAGGACTAAGGGATTCGCGTATATAACCTTCGTCGAGAAGCTCTTGTACTTGACGCATAATCTCCTTCGTCTCCTCTGGATTGGTACGGTATGGTGCACGGTTTGGCAGTGAAGCACCGGGAATTAAGTCAATCTGATGCTCAATCCCTCGAATAGGCGGTAATCCCGGTGGCACGTCTTGTGGAAAGATGATAGAGGCAAAGGTGTCCCGTCTTTCGATGAGATGATGGATATCGCTTTGGTGGAAGTCGACTTTGACGATCCGACTACGAACGTGCGAGGACGTCGCGCCTTAGCAATCGCTAAACCAACTCCGAGAGGTTATTGACCACGCCGGAGCACGATCAACCTGACCACGAGGGTCTGTTTCCTGCGAGCAAACGAAGAACAAGCAAGAAACTGAGATTGCAATCTGGATATTGCGAATATAAGATGAAAGCTTTATTGATCAAGGTGGGGTTCTGTGACGCGTTTGTCTGGTCGTTGAACACAAACGAAGTACGCGAAGTTGCAGCTATGGCGAACTTTTAATCTAAACAAAACCCAAAGTCTAAACGATGCCCTAAGGGCTGTATATATGGAGGAAGAGGGGGGGAATTTCGTGGCCCTTGGTGGAGGGGTCCGAAATCAACCCTATCTCTTGTTTCCCCACACATACGGACTCTAAAAATAGCCTATACTTATGTATTTCGAAATTACATGGGCCTGGCCCAATAATAAGGTGACGCAGCACCTAAAATAGCCTCGGGACGAAATTTATGAAGTGGCATCTTGTATATTTCGTCCAAGGCTTCATGCATCCATTATGGTGGCTTCAAAGTCCTGAAATCATCACTTGTAACTCCGTTCTTGTTCCCCTTGCGCATGCCATCATCTCCATGCTTGTTCTTGCTCCAATGTTCATCCTTCTCCAAGCTAGGCCCTTCATTTGTAAGCAAAACAAATGTATCCAATTTAGGCAGCATCATATTCTCATGAACATTAGAATCATTACCAAGAAACGAAAGTAACTGGTAATTTAGTTGGCGTGCACGAGCTCTAGTAATTGGTCCAGTATGTATAGCAGCAGGGGCTGTGGGTGTAACAATTGTATTGATGTCCTCATCATCCTCCCCTTCTTGAAATGAAGTCGTCCTCGACGGAAGTTCATCTTCCTCACCCAAATAAGGCTTCAAATCTGCAATGTTAAAAGTGGGACTAACCCCAAAATCTGCAGGCAGCTCAAGTTTATATGCATTATCATTTATTTTCTCTAACACCTTAAAGGGACCATCAGCACGTGGCATTAGCTTTGATTTGCGCAAATCAGGAAATCTATCCTTACGCAAATGTAACCAAACAAGATCTCCAGGTGCAAACACAACATGTTTTCTACCCTTATCTCCAGCAAGTTTATATTTAGCATTCATACGCTCAATGTTTTCCTTAGTTAACTCATGCATTTTTAAAATCAATTCAGCAAATTCAATATGAGGCAAGCATTCCTCCCACATTTTCTTATTATTCTTCAAAACAGCCCTAAGCATAGTAGACAACGTTCTATTGACTACTTCAGTTTGTCCATCAGTTTGGGGGTGACAAGTAGTACTAAAAAGCAGTTTAGTCCCCAACTTAGCCCATAAACATCTCCAAAAGTGGCTAAGAAATTTAGTATCACGATCTGAAACAATAGTATTTGGCACACCATGCAAGCGAATAATTTCACGAAAGAACAAATCAGCAACATTAACAGCATCATCGCTTTTATGACATGGTATAAAGTGTGCCATTTTCGAGAATCTATCCACTACAACAAATATGCTATCCCTCCCCTTCTTTGTTCGAGGTAAACCTAAAACAAAGTCCATAGATATATCCTCCCAAGGAACACTAGGTACAGGCAAAGGCATATATAAACCATGAGGATTGAGTCGTGACTTAGCTTTCTGACATGTAGTGCATCGAGCAATAAAACGCTCAACATCCCGTCTCATCTTTGGCCAAAAGAAATGTGTAGCAAGTACGTCCTCCGTCTTCTTCACGCCAAAGTGTCCCATTAATCCTCCTCCATGCGCCTCCTGCAACAACAAAAGAAGAACGGAGCTAGCTGGAATGCATAGCTTGTTAGCACGAAACACAAATCCATCGTTAACGACAAACTTGTTCCACATTCTTCCTTCTTTACAATTCTGCATTACATCTTTAAAATCAGCATCATGCACATATTGATCTTTGATGGTCTCCAAACCAAATATTTTGAAGTCAAGTTGTGAAAGCATAGTATAGCGACGAGACAATGCATCAGCAATAACATTTTCTTTTCCCTTCTTGTGTTTAATGACATAAGGGAAAGTCTCAATGAATTCAACCCATTTAGCATGTCTACGATTCAGTTTAGCTTGACTTTTAATATGTTTCAAAGATTCATGATCAGAATGTATAACAAATTCTTTGGGCCATAAATAATGTTGCCATGTTTCTAAAGTCCGAACAAGAGCATATAATTCTTTATCATAAGTAGAATAATTCAGACTAGGCCCACTCAATTTTTCAGAAAAGTATGCAACGGGTTTGCCATCTTGTAATAACACACCTCCTAATCCAATTCCACTAGCATCACATTCAAGCTCAAAAGTCTTATTAAAATCAGGAAGTTGGAGTAAAGGAGCATGTGTCAACTTATCTTTCAATACGGAGAAGGCTTCTTCCTGTGCGGTACGCCAAAGAAAAGGCACATCTTTCTTTGTAAGCTCATTGAGAGGTGCAGCAATGGTGCTGAAATCTCTCACAAAACGCCTATAGAATCCAGCGAGGCCAAGAAAACTCCTCACGTGTGTGACCGTTTTGGGCTGCGGCCAACTCTCAATAGCTTCAATCTTGGCTTTATCAACTTCAATTCCCTGTGGAGTAACAACATAGCCAAGAAAAGATACTCGGTCGGTGCAAAAGGTGCACTTCCCAAGGTTACCAAACAAACGTGCATCACGTAGAGCAATAAAAACAGCACGTAAATGTTCCAAATGTTCTTCCAAAGATCTGCTATAAATCAATATGTCATCAAAGTAAACTACCACAAATCGTCCAATGAAAGCACGTAAAACTTCGTTCATTAATCTCATGAAAGTACTAGGTGCATTAGTTAACCCAAAAGGCATGACTAACCACTCATATAATCCAAACTTAGTTTTAAATGCTGCTTTCCATTCATCTCCCAATTTCATACGAATTTGATGGTAGCCACTACGCAAATCAACTTTGGAGAATATTGTAGAGCCACTCAATTCATCAAGCATATCATCTAGCCTAGGAATAGGATGACGATAACGAATAGTAATATTATTAATGCCTCTACAATCAACACACATACGTGATGTACCATCCTTTTTCGGCACTAGAATAATAGGAATAGCACAAGGACTAAGGGATTCGCGTATATAACCTTTGTCGAGAAGCTCTTGTACTTGACGCATAATCTCCTTCGTCTCCTCTGGATTGGTACGGTATGGTGCACGGTTTGGCAGTGAAGCACCGGGAATTAAGTCAATCTGATGCTCAATCCCTCGAATAGGCGGTAATCCCGGTGGCACGTCTTGTGGAAAAACGTCAGCGAACTCCTGCAAAATGTTAGTGACAGCAGGAGGCAAAGAGGAAGGCACGTCCTCGAATGAAAATAATGCCTCTTTGCACACAAAAGCATAGCAAACAGATTTGCTGAAATCTAGCTCATCTATATCAGATTTGGTGGCAAATAAACATGCACTTTTCAATTTAATTTCAGAAGCAACACTAGATGGTTTATTATTATGCTTCATTTGTTGCTCAAATTCTTTTGCCACAATCTGATTTTCACTCTTATTCTTCTCCTGTTGTGCTTTATTAGCTCTATTAATATCATCTTTCAAAATGGAATCAGGAGTCATAGGAAGCAAAGTAATATTTTTATCCTTATGAACAAGAGTATAGTGATTGTTTCTACCATGGTGTACAGAATTTTTATCAAATTGCCATGGTCTACCAAGTAATAAGGAACATGCTTGCATAGGTACCACATCACAATCAACATAATCAGCATATGTAGAGATACTAAAATGCACACGAACAGTACGTGTTACCTTAACCTTGCCGCTGTTGTTGAACCATTGGATGTAGTAAGGATGTGGATGTGGTCTTGTGGTGAGAGAAAGCTTCTTGATAGAGGCAAAGGTGTCCCGTCTTTCGATGAGATAGTGGATTTCGCTTTGGTGGAAGTCGACTTTGACGATCCGACTACGAACGTGCGAGGACGTCGCGCCTTAGCAATCGCTAAACCAACTCCGAGAGGTTATTGACCACGCCGGAGCACGATCAACCTGACCACGAGGGTCTGTTTCCTGCGAGCAAACGAAGAACAAGCAAGAAACTGAGATTGCAATCTGGATATTGCGAATATAAGATGAAAGCTTTATTGATCAAGGTGGGGTTCTGTGACGCCTTTGTCTGGTCGTTGAACACAAACGAAGTACGCGAAGTCGCAGCTATGGCGAACTTTTAATCTAAACAAAACCCAAAGTCTAAACGATGCCCTAAGGGCTGTATATATGGAGGAAGAGGGGGGAATTTCGTGGCCCTTGGTGGAGGGGTCCGAAATCAACCCGATCTCTTGTTTCCCCACACATACGGACTCTAAAAATAGCCTATACTTATGTATTTCGAAATTACATGGGCCTGGCCCAATAATAAGGTGACGCAGCACCTAAAATAGCCTCGGGACGAAATTTATGAAGTGGCATCTTGTATATTTCGTCCAAGGCTTCATGCACCCATTATGGTGGCTTCAAAGTCCTGAAATCATCACTTGTAACTCCGTTCTTGTTCCCCTTGCGCATGCCATCATCTCCATGCTTGTTCTTGCTCCAATGTTCATCCTTCTCCAAGCTAGGCCCTTCATTTGTAAGCAAAACAAATGTATCCAATTTAGGCAGCATCATATTCTCATGAACATTAGAATCATTACCAAGAAACGAAAGTACCTGGTAATTTAGTTGGCGTGCACGAGCTCTAGTAATTGGTCCAGTATGTATAGCAGCAGGGGCTGTGGGTGTAACAATTGTATTGATGTCCTCATCAGGGATTCGCGTATATAACCTTTGTCGAGAAGCTCTTGTACTTGACGCATAATCTCCTTAGTCTCCTCTGGATTGGTACGGTATGGTGCACGGTTTGGCAGTGAAGCACCGGGAATTAAGTCAATCTGATGCTCAATCCCTCGAATAGGCGGTAATCCCGGTGGCACGTCTTGTGGAAAAACGTCAGCGAACTCCTGCAAAATGTTAGTGACAGCAGGAGGCAAAGAGGAAGGCACGTCCTCGAATGAAAATAATGCCTCTTTGCACACAAAAGCATAGCAAACAGATTTGCTGAAATCTAGCTCATCAATATCAGATTTGGTGGCAAATAAACATGCACTTTTCAATTTAATTTCAGAAGCAACACTAGATGGTTTATTATTAGGCTTCATTTGTTGCTCAAATTCTTTTGCCACAATCTGATTTTCACTCTTATTCTTCTCCTGTTGTGCTTTATTAGCTCTATTAATATCATCTTTCAAAATGGAATCAGGAGTCATAGGAAGCAAAGTAATATTTTTATCCTTATGAACAGAGAGTATAGTGATTGTTTCTACCATGGTGTACAGAATTTTTATCAAATTGCCATGGTCTACCAAGTAATAAGGAACATGCTTGCATAGGTACCACATCACAATCAACATAATCAGCATATGTAGAGATACTAAAATGCACACGAACAGTACGTGTTACCTTAACCTTGCCGCTGTTGTTGAACCATTGGATGTAGTAAGGATGTGGATGTGGTCTTGTGGTGAGAGAAAGCTTCTCCACCATCTCCATGCTAGCCAAGTTGTTGCAGCTCCCTCCGTCTATTATGACGCGCACAGAACGTTCCTTCACAACTCCCTTGGTATGGAACAAATTGTGCCTCTGATTTTGCTCAGCTTGTGTGACCTGCACACTCAAAACACGTTGAGCAACTAAACATTCATACCTGTCAGCGTCTTCAGGAGCCATGTATTGCGTCTCATGATCAAAATCATCTCCACCATGTTCTTCACGTGTAATAAGAGCTAATGTCTCCTCATCATAGTCACTAGCGGACTCATATCCACCATCCGCGGTAGCAATCATCACACGCGGAGATTTGCATTCTCTTGCATAATGACCTCCTCCCTTACAACGACGACAAATAATATCACTTGTGTGCCCTGTTGATGCTATGGAAGAAGAAGAACGCTGTGTAGGCCCCGCAGGTGCGCTCTTGGCAGATAATGGTGGTTGTGCCTGTTTTCTTGTATCACGGCTGGAGGTGGCACCTGATGGAAGTGCTGGTGCAGTTGAAGTAGAAGATGCACGTGGTGTCCATGATGAAGGTCGGCCTGCAGAAAAGTTAGTTCGCCCCAATGCTTCTCGATCCTGCACTTCACGTTCAGCTTTACAAGCAAGATGGAATAAACGAGTGATATTAGTATACTCCTTATAGTCTAGAATGGTCTGAATCTCTCTATTTAATCCACCCAGAAAACGTGCAAGCATAGCTTCATTCTCCTCAACAATACCACATCTAATCATGCCAGTTTGTAATTCCTGATAATATTCTTCTACAGAATTTTTTCCTTGTCTTAAACGCTGCAATTTTTGAAGCAATTCACGTTGATAATATGGTGGAACCCAACGCGTACGCATAGCAGTTTTCAAAGCAGCCCAAGTAGTTGGAATAGGATATAATCTACAATGTTCAGACCACCATACACATGCAAAACTAGTGAAAGCACAAACAGCAGCAGCAACTCGTCTCTCCTCAGGATATTGTAAACATGTAAATCGTTGTTCAGTTTCTAACTCCCAAGTAAGATATATACCAGGAACATATCTACCCTCAAATGGTGGAATATTCAATTTCAGTTTAGGAATATGGACATCATCTCGTACCTGAGGTGGTGGTGCAGGCCTACCATTACGAATATATACCTGAGGTCGACCTGCTGGTGGTGGTGCTGGTGGCTGCTCGTAGATCTGATTTTGATCAACCTCATCCTCATAATCGCCCGCATACTCATCATCCTCCTGGGTACCAGCAACAGCAGTAGCAGGAGCCACAGAAGTATCAACAGCAGCACCAACAGTTTGGCCAAACGCAAGAGGAACACGGCTCGCTCGGCGAAGGTCTATTTCGCGACGTGGAGGTAGTCGTTGTTGTTGTTGTTGTTGGAGAGGTGCGTTAGGTGCAGCGGGTGGTGGTGGTGGAAGACGCGCGAGCAATTCATTAAATCTGTTATCGAGCTTTATTTCGAACGTCTTCTCAAGGCCAGTGATCTTCTCCATGGCCTCTTCAAAATTGTTCAGCACATCTTGCACCTGTTCAGTCATCATTTGCTGAAACTTATCATGAAGCTCCTTGTTCGATAAATTCTCCCAGTCAATCTCGTCGGCTTGTGATCCTGGCATGGTTAGCAGCAATAGAAACACACAAGAATATGATCCTACAGACTACTAAGAAGTGGTGGTGGTGTATCACAAATCCGTCAAGCCAATCTCAAATTCTTACCAGTTCTTACCCAGCAGCAGGCGGTGATCGGCAACCGTTGTAGTCAAAAACTCTCAAAGCTTGGATAGAGCGATTACCAGGGAGAGTCAAACACACGACGTAGATGTATGTGGAGCTGGGAAGGCTTATAGTATGGTAGCAAAAAGGGTCAGCAATAATCAATTCAGAGATGCAAAGTTGAATAAACGCTCAACGACGGTACTGTGCTGGTCCTAGGCTAGACTGTGCTAGAGACGCGAGCCTAGAACACCAACAAAATCACAGCGCGGCACGTAAACAAGGGAAAAGCACACTCTGAATTTTTTTTTCGCTCTTCTTTTTTTTTGCGCTGCCTTTTTCTTTTTCTTTTGCGCTCTTTTTTTGCGCTGCTTTTTTTTTTGCGAAAAATCACTATAATGGCGAGTGTCTCAAAACTCTTCTTAGCTCAAACTGACAGGATGGGCACAAAATTTTTTCGACCAATTTTTTTTTTGACTGCCCGGACCCAAAAACTGGAAACGGGTCAAAAAAAACTTCTTATAATGGCACCTGTCTCAAAACACTCAGAAACACCTAAAAATAGGATAGCCAGAATTTTTTTCGAAAAATGCGTTTTCGAAAAATTTTGGGCCTAAACGGAGCGTGGCTACCCGACAAGGAAACACGAAAAATTTTGGGCCTAAACTCTCAGAAATTTTTTATTTTTTTTTCCGAAACCTACTCCGGCAAGGAAACACAAATCGGAAACTAGATGGATCTCGAAAACAACCCTAATAATCAAGGAACTCGGATTGGTGGTGGATATATGGTGGTGGTATATGGCAGCGGTGGTGGTAGTATATGGATATGGATCGGTGGTGGTATATGGATACGGATTCGGAGCGGTAGTGGTGGATGGCAGGGGCGATGATGATGGTGCGGCGGCGGCGTGACAACTTATGACCAGAACTCGAAACTCTAAAAGACTAGACTCTAAGACCAGCAACTAGACACGACGATGCAACCGCAAATTCAACAAAGCAAAACCCTAAAAAGATTATGCAAAGGCTCAGATTGGTTCGGATATGATGAACTAACCCTAATTTTTTTTGTGGCTTTTTCGTGGACTGTAGGTATGAAGAACAGACTCGATCTAAACTACGAAAAACTGTAAAATCTCACCGAGCAACCTGGAAATCTGATACCACTTGATAGAGGCAAAGGTGTCCCGTCTTTCGATGAGATGATGGATATCGCTTTGGTGGAAGTCAACTTTGACGATCCGACTACGAACGTGCGAGGACGTCGCGCCTTAGCAATCGCTAAACCAACTCCGAGAGGTTATTGACCACGCCGGAGCATTATCAACCTGACCACGAGGGTCTGTTTCCTGCGAGCAAACGAAGAACAAGCAAGAAACTGAGATTGCAATCTGGATATTGCGAATATAAGATGAAAGCTTTATTGATCAAGGTGGGGTTCTGTGACGCCTTTGTCTGGTCGTTGAACACAAACGAAGTACGCGAAGTTGCAGCTATGGCGAACTTTTAATCTAAACAAAACCCAAAGTCTAAACGATGCCCTAAGGGCTGTATATATGGAGGAAGAGGGGGGAATTTCGTGGCCCTTGGTGGAGGGGTCCGAAATCAACCCTATCTCTTGTTTCCCCACACATACGGACTCTAAAAATAGCCTATACTTATGTATTTCGAAATTACATGGGCCTGGCCCAATAATAAGGTGACGCAGCACCTAAAATAGCCTCGGGACGAAATTTATGAAGTGGCATCTTGTATATTTCGTCCAAGGCTTCATGCACCCATTATGGTGACTTCAAAGTCCTGAAATCATCACTTGTAACTCCGTTCTTGTTCCCCTTGCGCATGCCATCATCTCCATGCTTGTTCTTGCTCCAATGTTCATCCTTCTCCAAGCTAGGCCCTTCATTTGTAAGCAAAACAAATGTATCCAATTTAGGCAGCATCATATTCTCATGAACATTAGAATCATTACCAAGAAACGAAAGTACCTGGTAATTTAGTTGGCGTGCACGAGCTCTAGTAATTGGTCCAGTATGTATAGAAGCAGGGGCTGTGGGTGTAACAATTGTATTGATGTCCTCATCATCCTCCCCTTCTTGAAATGAAGTCGTCCTCGACGGAAGTTCATCTTCCTCACCCAAATAAGGCTTCAAATCTGCAATGTTAAAAGTGGGACTAACCCCAAAATCTGCAGGCAGCTCAAGTTTATATGCATTATCATTTATTTTCTCTAACACCTTAAAGGGACCATTAGCACGTGGCATTAACTTTGATTTGCGCAAATCAGGAAATCTATCCTTACGCAAATGTAACCAAACAAGATCTCCAGGTGCAAACACAACATGTTTTCTACCCTTATCTCCAGCAAGTTTATATTTAGCATTCATGCGCTCAATGTTTTCCTTAGTTAACTCATGCATTTTTAAAATCAATTCAGCACGTTGTTTAGCATCAAAATTAACCTTCTCCGAAGATGGAAGAGTGATAGAGGCTAAGGTGTCCCGTCTTTCGATGAGATGGTGGATTTCGCTTTGGTGGAAGTCGACTTTGACGATCCGACTACGAACGTGCGAGGACGTCGCGCCTTAGCAATCGCTAAACCAACTCCGAGAGGTTATTGACCACGCCGGAGCACGATCAACCTGACCACGAGGGTCTGTTTCCTGCGAGCAAACGAAGAACAAGCAAGAAACTAAGATTGCAATCTGGATATTGCGAATATAAGATGAAAGCTTTATTGATCAAGGTGGGGTTCTGTGACGCCTTTGTCTGGTCGTTGAACACAAACGAAGTACGCGAAGTTGCAGCTATGGCGAACTTTTAATCTAAACAAAACCCAAAGTCTAAACGATGCCCTAAGGGCTGTATATATGGAGGAAGAGGGGGGAATTTCGTGGCCCTTGGTGGAGGGGTCCGAAATCAACCCTATCTCTTGTTTCCGCACACATACGGACTCTAAAAATAGCCTATACTTATGTATTTCGAAATTACATGGGCCTGGCCCAATAATAAGGTGACGCAGCACCTAAAATAGCCTCGGGACGAAATTTATGAAGTGGCATCTTGTATATTTCGTCCAAGGCTTCATGCACCCATTATGGTGGCTTCAAAGTCCTGAAATCATCACTTGTAACTCCGTTCTTGTTCCCCTTGCGCATGCCATCATCTCCATGCTTGTTCTTGCTCCAATGTTCATCCTTCTCCAAGCTAGGTCCTTCATTTGTAAGCAAAACAAATGTATCCAATTTAGGCAGCATCATATTCTCATGAACATTAGAATCATTACCAAGAAACGAAAGTACCTGGTAATTTAGTTGGCGTGCACGAGCTCTAGTAATTGGTCCAGTATGTATAGCAGCAGGGGCTGTGGGTGTAACAATTGTATTGATGTCCTCATCACGGATCCCCACCTTTATCAATACTTCATATATACTCGCAATATTCAGATTGCTTTTATCATATTCTTGCTTGTTCTTCGATTGCTTGCAGGAATAGACCTTCGTGGTCAGGTTGATTGTGTTCCGGCGTGGTCAATAACCTCTCGGAGTTGGTTTAGCGATTGCTAAGGCGCAACGTCGTGCACGTTTGTAGTCGGATCGTCAAAGTCATCATCACCAAATCGATAGTTATCATCTCATCGAACTACGTGCAGCCAATATTCGGCGTGGTCAATATTATGAGGATGAGGTTGATCAAAATCAGAACTACGTGCAGCCACCAGCACCGCCACCAGCAGGTCGACCTCAGGTATATATTCGCAACGGTAGGCCTGCACTACCACCTCAGGTACGAGATAATGACCATATTCCGAAACTGAAATTGAATATTCCACCATTTGAGGGTAGATATGTTCCTGATATATATCTTACTTGGGAGTTAGAAACTGAACAACGTTTTACATGTTTACAATATCCCGAGGAGAGACGGGTTGCTACTGATGTTTGTGCTTTCACTAGTTTTGCATGTGTATGGTGGTCTGAACATTGTAGATTATATCCTATTCCAACTACTTAGGCTGCTTTGAAAACTGCTATGCGTACTTGTTGGGTTCCACCATATTATCAACGTGAATTGCTTCAAAAATTGCAGTGTTTAAGACAAGGAAAAAATTCTGTAGAAGAATATTATCAGGAATTACAAACTGGCATGATTAGATGTGGTATTGTTGAGGAGAATGAAGCTATGCTTGCACGTTTTATAGGTGGATTAAATAGAGAGATTTAGACCATTCTAGAGTATAAGGAGTATACTAATATCACTCGTTTATTCCATCTTGCTTGTAAAGCTGAACGTGAAGTGCAGGATCGACAAGCATTGGCGCGAACTAACTTTTCTGCAGGTCGACTTTCATCATGGACACCGCATGCATCCTCTACTTCCACTACACCAGCACCTCCATCAGCTGCTACCTCCAGCCGTGATACAAGAAAGCAGGCACAAGCTCCACTATCTGCCAAGAGCGCACCTGTCGGGCCTACACAGAGCTCTTCTTCTTCCATGGCATCAACTGGGCACACAAGTGATATTATTTGTCGTCGTTGTAAGGGAAGAGGTCATTATGCGAGAGAATGCAAATCTCAGCGTGTGATGATTGCTACTGAGGATGGTGGGTATGAGTCCGCTAGTGACTATGATGAGGAGACGTTGGCTCTTATTACACTGAAGAACACGGTGGAGATGATTCTGATCATGAGACGCAATACATGGCTCCTGAAGACGCTGACAGGTATGAATGTTTAGTTGCTCAACGTGTTTTGAGTGTGCAGGTCACACAAGCTGAGCAAAATCACAGGCACAGTTTGTTCCATACCAAGGGAGTTGTGAATGAATGTTCTATGCGCGTCATCATAGACGGAGGGAGCTGCAACAACTTGGCTAGCATGGAGATGGTGGAGAAGCTTTCTCTAACCACAAGACCACATCCACATCCTTACTACATCCAATGGTTCAACAACGGCGGCAAGGTTAAGGTAACACGTACTGTTCGTGTGCATTTTAGTATCTCTACATATGCTGATTATGTTGATTGTGATGTGGTACCTATGCAAGCATGTTCCTTATTACTTGGTAGACCATGGCAATTTGAAAAAATCAGTATACTCTTGTTCATAAGGATAAAAATATTACTTTGCTTCCTATGACTCCTGATTCTATTTTGAAAGATGATATTAATAGAGCTAATAAAGCAAAACAGGAGAAGAATAAGAGCGAAAATCAGATTGTGGCAAAAGAATTTGAGCAACAAATGAAGCCTCATAATAAACCATCTAGTGTTGCTTCTGAAATAAAATTGAAAAGTGCATGTTTATTTGCCACCAAATCTGATATTGATGAGCTAGATTTCAGCAAATCTGTGTGTTTTGCTTTTGTGTGCAAAGAGGCATTATTTTCATTCGAGGACGTGCCTTCCTCTTTGCCTCCTGCTGTCACTAACATTTTGCAGGAGTTCGCTGACGTCTTTCCACAAGACGTGCCACCGGGATTACAGCCTATTCGAGGGATTGAGCATCAGATTGACTTAATTCCCGGTGCTTCACTGCTAAACCGTGCGCCATACCGTACCAATCCAGAGGAGACGAAGGAGATTATGCGTCAAGTACAAGAGCTGCTCGATAAAGGTTATATACGCGAATCCCTTAGTCCTTGTGTTGTTCCTATTATTCTAGTGCCAAAAAAGGATGGTACATCACGTATGTGTGTTGATTGTAGAGGCATTAATAATATTACTATTCGTTATCGTCATCCTATTCCTAGGCTAGATGATATGCTTGATGAATTGAGTGGCTCTACAATATTCTCCAAAGTTGATTTGCATAGTGGATACCATCAAATTCGTATGAAATTGGGAGATGAATGGAAAACAACATTTAAAACTAAGTTTGGTTTATATGAGTGGTTAGTCATGCCTTTTGGGTTAACTAATGCACCTAGTACTTTCATGAGATTAATGAACGAAGTTTTACGTGCTTTCATTGGACGATTTGTGGTAGTTTACTTTGATGACATATTGATTTATAGCAGATCTTTGGAAGAACATTTGGAACATTTACGTGCTGTTTTTATTGCTCTACGTGATGCACGTTTGTTTGGTAACCTTGGGAAGTGCACCTTTTGCACCGACCGAGTGTCTTTTCATGGTTATGTTGTTACTCCACAGGGAATTGAAGTTGATAAAGCCAAGATGGAAGCTATTGAGAGTTGGCCGCAGCCCAAAACGGTCACACAAGTGAGGAGTTTTCTTGGCCTCACCGGATTCTATAGGCGTTTTGTGAGAGATTTTAGCACCATTGCTGCACCTCTCAATGAGCTCACAATGAAGGATGTGCCTTTTGTTTGGGGTACCGCACAGGAAGAAGCCTTCACGGTATTGAAAGATAAGTTGACACATGCTCCTTTACTCCAACTTCCTGATTTTAATAAGACTTCTGAGCTTGAATGTGATGCTAGTGGAATTGGATTAGGAGGTGTGTTATTACAAGATGGCAAACCAGTTGCATACTTTTCTGAAAAATTGAGTGGGCCTAGTCTGAATTATTCTACTTATGATAAAGAATTATATGCTCTTGTTCGGACTTTAGAAACATGGCAACATATTTATGGCCCAAAGAATTTTTTATACATTCTAATCATGAATCTTTGAAACATATTAAAAGTCAAGCTAAACTGAATCGTAGACATGCTAAATGGGTTGAATTCATTGAGACTTTCCCTTATGTCATTAAACACAAGAAGGGTAAAGAAAATGTTATTGCTGATGCATTGTCTCGTCGCTATACTATGCTTTCACAGCTTGACTTCAAAATATTTGGTTTGGAGACCATCAAAGATCAATATGTGCATGATGCTGATTTTAAAGATGTATTGCAGAATTGTAAAGAAGGAAGAACATGGAACAAGTTCATTGTTAATGATGGATTTGTGTTCCGTGCTAACAAGTTATGCATTCCAGCTAGCTCCGTTCGTCTTTTGTTGTTACAGGAGGCGCATGGAGGACTAATGGGACACTTTGGCGTGAAGAAGACGGAGGACGTACTTGCTACACATTTCTTTTAGCCAAAAATGAGACAGGATGTTGAGCGTTTTATTGCTCGCTGCACTACATGTCAAAAAGCTAAGTCACGACTCAATCCTCATGGTTTATATATGCCTTTGCCTGTACCTAGTGTTCCTTGGGAGGATATATCTATGGACTTTGTTTTAGGTTTACCTAGAACAAAGAAGGGGAGGGATAGCATATTTGTTGTCGTGGATAGATTCTCGAAAATGGAACACTTTATACAATGTCATAAAAGCGATGAAGCTGTTAATGTTGCTGATTTGTTCTTTCGTGAAATTATTCGTTTGCATGGTGTGCCAAATACTATTGTTTCAGATCGTGATACTAAATTTCTTAGCCACTTTTGGAGATGTTTATGGGCTAAGTTGGGGACTAAACTGCTTTTTAGTACTACTTGTCACCCCCAAACTGATGGACAAACTGAAGTAGTCAATAGAACATTGTCTACTATGCTTAGGGCTGTTTTGAAGAATAATAAGAAAATGTGGGAGGAATACTTGCCTCATATTGAATTTGCTTATAATCGTTCATTGCATTCTACTACTAAGATGTGCCCTTTTGAAGTTGTGTATGGTTTCCTACCTCGTGCACCTATTGATTTGTTGCCTCTTCCATCTTCGGAGAAGGTTAATTTTGATGCTAAAGAACGTGTTGAATTGATTTTAAAAATGCATGAGTTAACTAAGGAAAACATTGAGCGTATGAATGCTAAATATAAACTTGCTGGAGATAAGGGTAGAAAACATGTTGTGTTTGCACCTGGAGATCTTGTTTGGTTACATTTGCATAAGGATAGATTTCCTGATTTGCGCAAATCAAAGCTAATGCCACGTGCTGACGGACCTTTTAAGGTGTTAGAGAAAATAAATGATAATGCATATAAACTTGAGCTGCCTGCAGATTTTGGGGTTAGTCCCACTTTTAACATTGCAGATTTGAAGCCTTATTTGGGTGAGGAGTGTGAGCTTCCATCGAGGATGACTTCATTTCAAGAAGGGGAGGATGAGGAGGACATCAATACCATTGTTACACCCACAGCCCTACTGCTACATATACTAGACCAATTACTAGAGCACGCGCCCGCCAATTAAATTATCAGGTACTTTCGTTTCTTGGTAATGATTCTAATGTTCATGACAATATGATGCTGCCTAAATTGGATACATTTGTTTTGCTTACAAATGAAGGGCCTAGCTTGGAGAAGGATGGACATTGGAGCACGAACAAGCATGGAGATGATGGCATGCGCAAGGGGAACAAGAACGGAGTTACAAGTGATGATTTCAGGACTTTGAAGCCACCATAATGGGTGCATGAAGCCTTCGACGAAATATACAAGATGCCACTTCATAAATTTCGTCCCGAGGCTATTCAAGGTGCTGCGTCACCTTATTATTGGGCCAGGCCCATGTAATTTCGAAATACATAAGTATAGGCTATTTTTAGAGTCCGTATGTGTGGGGAAACAAGAGATAGGGTTGATTTCGGACCCCTCCACAAAGGGCCACGAAACTTCCCCCCTCTTCCTCCATATATACAGCCCTTAGGGCACCGTTTAGACATTGGGTTTTGTTTAGATTAAAGTTCGCCATAGCTGCAACTTCGCATACTTCGTTTGTGTTCAACGACCAGACAAAGGCGTCACAGAACCCCACCTTGATCAATAAAGCTTTCATCTTATATTCGCAATATCCAGATTGCAATCTCAGCTTCTTGCTTGTTCTTCGTTTGCTCACATGAAACAGACCCTCGTGGTCAGGTTGATCGTGCTCTGGCGTGGTCAATAACCTCTCGGAGTTGGTTTAGCGATTGCTAAGGTGCGACGTCCTCGCACGTTCGTAGTCGGATCGTCAAAGTCGACTTCCACCAAAGCGATATCCATCATCTCATCGAAAGACGGGACACCTTTGCCTCTATCAGTGCATCCTTGAGGGAGTGAGTGAGCCACAACACTTAGTGAGTGAGGTAGTTGACACGGCATGTGAGGCCACTATGATTTTTAACGACTTAACCTCTACTCCTAGTGTGTTTTCTTCTTTGGTTCTAGGTCTCCTACATGACGACATGCCTATCCTCGATGAGTCCATCCCTCCAATGGACAAAATGATGGCCATGATGGACGATGATGCACCCCCCACATGGTTCCATCAAGATGAAGATGACAATGAGACGATCTTCAACACCTCACCTACAACACATGAGCGACGCTCCAAAGGTAACATAGGTGATGGTGCTTCTCTTGTCCCACTAGTGGACGCTCTTGATAATGATTGCTCCCATGATGTTGACCCACATATTGCCATGCTTCATGCTAGTGAGACTTCTTCATGCCTTGACTTACCTATTTATGATGAATATGATGATGAGCATGTTGAGTTGCCTAGTTGTGATGCTATGCTCCATAGGGTATCTTGTGAAAATTCTATTGGTCAGATCATGTTTGACAATCCATTGAACTTGTCATATGCTATGAGTGAGATCTCTCATATTACCTCATTTCAATCTCAACATAGTAACTATGCATGCCCCATTAAAATCAATCCCATTTGCACTTATGGCATAGATGACGAGATGATGGTCATTGGCTTATGTTTTTCATGTGATGATATTGCCATGCTTCCTTTACACGATTTTCGCAATTCATCTACTATGCCATGCCATGATCACATTGCTCCAAATATGCAATTTTTTGGATGTTGTCAATATTCTCCATGTGATGTTGCTACTCATGCTCATGTGGAGACCCCCATAGTTTCCTCATACATACTCAGAGATCCTAATGCATTTCATACTTTGCACGATTCCCATGATAGTGTACACCATATGCATTCCATGAATAACAATGCTCTAGATATTACTCGTGATGCATTACACAATTTGAGTCTCCATTATGCTATACATCATAACAAACCTCTCATGATGGATGACATGTTTCTATATCACGCATCTCATTTATTTGAGCATTGGCTATTTTGTGCTCACCGACACATGCACGTATGCATCATGATGGATGATGTGTACATCTACCACGCACACACAATTTTCCCTTTGTCTTTGTTTTGTGTAGGTACTCATGTATACTCGTCGACCTCTCAATCCCAAGAGTTGACGAAACGAGCTCTTGAGAGCAATGATGACTTGGGATCCCGTGGACTATCCTTACCACCATCCCCTTCGCGCAAGGACTACGCGCATCTCTTCTACTTGGCTCTCACACAGCTATGGGCCATTTACCACTTGTCACATTATGCTCAATTTACCGTGTTCACTTTGCATGCTATGCTTGCTTCTATGCCTTTGCCATGCAATTGTGACCCTTGCTTGCATCTACCCATGTTTCATCATTATGCTACTTCTATGTGTATTTGCATGCTCGATAGAGATCCTTGTTGCTATTGCCATGTTTATCATGTGCCCCATGCTATTGTCCTCATATCTTGCTTTCATGCTTGTGCTATGACATGTGAATTATTCATGCCCACTATTTGCACCAATGACATGTTTGCCATGATTCCTTCTAGTATGTTGCATCTTTGCACTACTAGCTTACTTGACTTGATTGTTATGATTGCTTGCTATGTTGCATCACCCATGTTCCACTATTACTTGCTTTCTTGGGTTGATGACATATATGCTCATGCCTCTCACATGATATATCTTGATCATTGTCTCTTGTGTCATACTTGCTCATCTCATGCGGTTGATGACAACCATCTATATGCTTTGCACATGATTCATATTGATTCGTGTCATATATCTCCATGTGTTGCCTCTCTCATGCTAGATGATTTGCCATGTATTGAGTGCAACAATGCTTATAGTCTTGCTCTTAAGATTGCCCCCATAGCATTCTTACATATGTTTGGAGATTTTGATGTATTCCTTATGAAGCATGCTTGTCTTACCTCTTTGCACCATATACCTAGTGCCGTGAATATCGCCATTGTTGCATCATATTATTCATGCACTCGTGCTTCTAATGGTTATGTGCAAGAGAAGAGAACCATCATGATGGATGATGTGTTTATCTACCATGCGCATACACTCTTTGTTTTGTTGTGTGCATGTGTAGGATACTTGGACTTCATGTCGACTTCCACTTCATATGAGTTGACCATTCGAGCTCTTGAGAGCGAGCCTCATACATTCGACCATGACTCGCTTCTACACCACATTTCCTACCAATTCGACATTGTGAAGAACGCACAAGGACATGCTTTCGAGGTGATATCCTTCTATGTCGAGAACACCCAAACCATGAGCATGCATATTGTGGATCATACTTCATGTGTTGCTTGCTCCATGACACTTTGCACACATGCTAGCGATCTTGCTTCGACTTCTCATTGCCACATTGCCATGCCCCATGACATATATGCCTTGTGTGTTGCATCTAGTTCTTCGCATATGACATGTCCCTTTGCTTATCACATGCTTGACTTGATTGCCTCACACATGTTGAACAATTGCTCTTTCCATTGTGTTGAGTGCCACGATATCTTCACTACACCCTATGCACGTTATGCTTGGATTGTCTTGCACTTGCCCCATGTGTTTCGACATGTCACTATATTTGGTGTTGTGAATGACTCTTATGCCTACCATAGACCATTTGTTGAGCACTTTGTGCATGCTTGCTATGACATTGAGGTAGATGCTTGTTCACTTATCACATATATTTGCATCTTGACCTCCCATTTGCATGCTTGTTCCCATGATGTACTTGATTGTGCTCAATTTATATGCTCAAATGCCATGACACACTTCTTTGTCAAACCATATGCTATGCTTGATGACAACACTTGTTGGGTGAATCACCTCTTGAATGCTTGGTTTTGCTCTTACGACAACCACATTTGTTTTTCCAAGTGCTTGTTATCTTTGCTCCTTTTGAAGGAATTACAAGACGGTGCGACATTGGAGAGTGCCCATTTGGAACTACAAGATGACGAATGCTTGGTGATCGTCCACTTCTACACGACACCATCATCTCTTTCCCATGGTGATTTGGATTTCGATCCGAGGTCGAATCTTTCCCAAGGGGGAGGGGATGATGCGGAGCATCCTATGGACATAACCATGGCAAGAGTTCGTTTGGCAAGTGACATGTGCCACATCTACTTCACATACATAAAGGTGAATCATCTCCTTTACACGTGTTCACTTGACGCTTTTGAGGATGGTATACTACTTGACATTCCTTCCGTGTGCATTCACAGGTATTGTCGGATCTTCAAACATATCGAGGACGAGTTCATGTGGAAGAGAACATCTACACCATCCAAGAGGGAAGCCTGGAAGCGGAGAAGGAAGCGCCAAGAAGAAGGCAGCAGCTCCCAGGCGACCCCGTGCGCACGGGCCCCTCCGACCCCGTGCCCACGGGCCTCCCAGGCTGGCGGTCCTGAAGACCCCGTGCGCACGAGCGTGTACCGTGCCCACCGGACCCCCGTGTCCACGGGCCTCACAGACCCTGTGCGCACGGGCCCTTGCGTCCGGTCCCTGGATACCCCGTGCGCATGGGCTCCACTTACCCCGTGCACACGGGGCCCCCTGTGTGATGCTGCGGGCTTTGCCCTTGTTTTACCATTTCGCCCCCACCTATTCCCCTATTTGCCTAGGACTATATATACTCCTTCATCTCCTCCATTTAGAGGAAGCGAAGATTAGATCTAAACACTAGAGCTTAGCTCATGTACCTCCCCTTGTGGGATTCCTCTTGAGAGAGAGACACTCCATTGGAGTTCAAGGCCTCCATTGGAGAAGATCCCTAGTGGATGAAGACCCCCTTGAGGGAAGGATCTATCTAGATCATCAAGCCCTCATCTCCTTCATAGGATTTGGGATGAACTCTACCATGTATCTTATTTCCCTTTGTTGTTCATGTACCTTGTGCATCTTGTGTGTTTGATTGTCTAGTGGATGTGTGATTTGACTTGTTCTTGAGTGTTCCTCTTGTTTTCGCTCCTTTGTTCATCTTGTTCTTGGGGATCCCCCTCCAATTCGTGAAAGATCTTCCCCATAGGGTTCCACCCTACATCACTTATTCTCCTTGTTGTCGCCGGATGGCATGCTGTAACTCATGCGCGTGAAAGCCAAGAACAAAAGGGCATTCCTGGCATCGATCAATATATATGTGGAAGCGATATCTCCACTATAGAGGACAACAAATTTTGGGGCGGTTAGGCAAAAAGGGCACGTGAAAATGAAGTACTTTAAAGGACTGCCATAGAATGGACAGATATTGACTAAAAGGGTAATAATTTTGTCATTCGGAGCCCATGTCGGACCCACAAGTTCTCAAACTGCTCGCGGCGAGCGTATGAAACCAGAAAATACTCCCCGCTTGCGCGAGGTGGCCCGGAGTACCCTCAGATATGGCCTTAAGCAGGACTTTTTGGCATTGAAAGTCAAAGAACATCATTCGTCGCTGTTTTTAAGACAAGTTTCTGAACCCATTGGCACTTACTTTTGAAGGAAATTCGCGAGATTATGTTCCTTATAGACATTAGCCCCCCTGGTAGGGACAAACGTACCTTTCTGCAGATGCTCTATGATCTGGGCAATCTCATCTGGCCATAAATTGAAGAAAATCCAGCGGCTATATGCCCTAGTTTTCGCCGGATGGCATTCTATAACTCATGCGCGTGAAAGCCAAGAACAAAAGGGCATTCCTGGCATCAATCAATATATATGTGGAAGCGATATCTCCACTATAGAGGACAAGAAATTTTGGGGCGGTTAGGCAAAAAGCACACGTGAAAATGAAGTACTTTCAAGGACTGCCATAGAATGGACAGATGTTCACTAAAAGGGTAATAATTTTGTCATTCGGAGCCCGTGTTGGACCCACAAGTTATCAAACTGCTCGCAGCAAGCATTTGAATCCAGAGAATACTCCCCGCTTGCGCGAGGAGGCCTGGAGTACCCTCAGATACGGCCTAAAGCAGGACTTTTTGGCCCTGAAAGTCAAAGAACATCATTCGTCACTGTTTTTCAGACAAGTTTCTGAACCCATTGGCACTTCCTTTTGAAGGAAATGTGAGAGATTATGTTCCTGATAGACATTAGCCCCCCGGTAGGGACAAACGTACCTTTCTACAGATGCTCTATGATCCGGGCAATCTCATTTGGTCGTAAATTGAAGAAACTCCAGCGGCTATATGCCTTATTCTCCTTGTTTTCGCCGGATGGCATGCTGTAACTCATGCGCGTGAAAGCCAAGAATAAAAGGGCATTCCTGGCATCGATCAATATATATGTGGAAACAATATCTCCACTATAGAGGACAAGAAATTTTGGGGCAGTCAGGCAAAAAGCGCACGAGAAAATGAAGTACTTTCAAGGAGTGCCATAGAATGGACAGATGCTCACTAAGACGGTCATAATTTTGTCATTTGGAGTCCATGTCGGACCCATAAGTACTCAAACTGCTCGCGGCGAGCGCGCGAATCGAAAAAATTACTCCCCGCTTGCGCCAGGAGGCCTGGAGTACCCTCAAATTCAGCCTAAAGCAGGACTTTTTGGCCCTGAAAGTCAAAGAACATCATTCATCGCTGTTTTCAGACAAGGTTCTTAACCCATTGGCACTTCCTTTTGAATGAAATTCGAGAGATTGTGTTCCTTATAGACATTAGCCCCCCGGTAGGGACAAACATACCTTTCTGCGGATGCTCTATGATCCGGGCAATCTCATTTGGTCGTAAATTGAAGAAAATCCAACGGCTATATGCCTTATTCTCCTTGTTTTCGCCGGATGGCATGCTGTAACTCATGCGCGTGAAAGCCAAGAGCAAAAGGGCATTCCTGGCATAGATCAATATATATGTGGAAACCATATCTGCACTATAGAGGACAAGAAATTTTGGGGCGGTTAGGCAAAAAGCGCACGTGAAAATGAAGTACTTTCAAGGACTGCCATAGAATGGACAGATGTTCACTAAAAGGGCAATAATTTTGTCATTTGGAGCCCGTGTCGGACCCACAAGTTCTCAAACTACTCGCGGCGAGCGCCTGAATCCAGAAAATACTCCTCGTTTGCGCGAGGAGGCCCGGAGTACCCTCAGATACGGCCTTAAGCAGGACTTTTTGGCCCTGAAAGTCAAAGAACATCATTCGTCGCTATTTTTCAGACAAGTTTCTGAACCCAATTTGCACTTCCTTTTGAAGGAAATTTGAGAGATTATGTTCCTTATAGACATTAGCCCCCCTGGTAGGGACAAACGTACCTTTTTGCAGATGCTCTATGATCCAGGCAATCTCATTTGGCCGTAAATTGAAGCAAATCCAGCGGCTATATGCCTTATTCTCCTTGTTTTCGCCAGATGGCATGCTGTAACTCATGCACGTGAAAGCCAAGAACTAAAGGGCATTCCTGGCATCGGTCAATATATACGTGGAAACGATATCTCCACTATAGAGGACAAGAAATTTTGGGGCAGTCGAGCAAAAAGCGCACGAGAAAATGAAGTACTTTCAACGACTGCCATAGAATGGACAGATGCTCACTAAGAGGGTCATAATTTTGTCATTAGGAGTCCATGTCCGACCCACAAGTTCTCAAACTGCTCGCAGCGAGCGTCTGAATCCAGAAAATACTCCCTGCTTCCGCGAGGAGGCCCGGAGTACCCTCAGATACGGCCTTAAGCAGGACTTTTTGGCCCTTAAAGTCAAAGAACATCATTCGTCATTGTTTTTTAGACAAGTTTCTGAACGCATTGGCACTTCCTTTTGAAGGAAATTTGAGAGATTATGTTCCTTATTGACATTAGCCCCCCTGGTAGGGAAAAACGTACCTTTCTGCAGATGCTCTATGATCCGGGCAATCTCATTTGGCCGTAAATTGAAGAAAATCCAGCGGCTATATGCCCTTGTTTTCGCCGGATGGCATGCTGTAACTCATGCGCGTGAAAGCCAAGAACAAAAGGGCATTCCTTGCATCGATCAATATATATGTGGAAGCGATATCTCCACTATAGAGGACAAGAAATTTTGGGGCGGTTAGGCAAAAAGCGCACGTGAAAATGAAGTACTTTCAAGGACTGCCATAGAATGGACAAATGTTCACTAAAAGGGTAATAATTTTGTCATTCAGAGCCCGTGTCGGACCCACAATTTCTCAAACTGCTCGCAACAAGCGTCTGAATCCAGAGAATACTCCCCGCTTGCGCGAGGAGGCCCGGAGTACCCTCAGATACGGCCTAAAGCAGGACTTTTTGGCCCTGAAAGTCAAGGAACATCATTCGTCGTTGTTTTTCAGACAAGTTTCTGAACCCATTGGCACTTCCTTTTGAAGGAAATGTGAGAGATTATGTTCCTTATAGACATTAGCCCCCCGGTAGGGACAAACGTACCTTTCTGCAGATGCTCTATGATCCGGGCAATCTCATTCGGCCGTAAATTGAAGAAAATCCAACGGATATATGCCTTATTCTCCTTGTTTTCGCCGGATGGCATGCTGTAACTCATGCGCATGAAAGCCAAGAACAAAAGGGCATTCCTGCCATCGGTCAATATATATATGTGGAAACCATATCTCCACTATAGAGGACAAGAAATTTTGGGGCGGTTAGGCAAAAAGCGCACGAGAAAATGAAGTACTTTCAAGGACTGCCATAGACTGGACAGATGTTCACTAAAAGGGTAATAATTTTGTCATTCGGAGCCCACGTCAGACCCACAAGTTCTCAAACTGCTCGCAACGAGCGTATGAATCCAGAAAATACTCCCTGCTTGCGCGAGGAGGCCCGGAGTACCCTCAGATACGGCCTTAAGCAGGACTTTTTGGCCCTGAAAGTCAAAGAACATCATTCGTCATTGTTTTTTAGACAAGTTTCTGAACGCATTGGCACTTCGTTTTGAAGGAAATTTGAGAGATTATGTTCCTTATTGACATTAGCCCCCTGGTAGGGAAAAACGTACTTTTCTGTAGATGCTCTATGATCCGGGCAATCTCATTTGGCCGTAAATTGAAGAAAATCCAGCGGCTATATGCCTTATTCTCCTTGTTGTCGCCGGATGGCATGCTGTAAGTCATGCGCGTGAAAGCCAAGAACAAAAGGACATTCCTGGCATTAATCAATATATATGTGGAAGCGATATCTCCACTATAGAGGACAAGAAATTTTGGGGCGGTTAGGCAAAAAGCGCACGTGAAAATGAAGTACTTTCAAGGACTGCCATAGAATGGACAGATGTTCACTGAAAGGGTAATAATTTTGTCATTCGGAGCCCGTGTCAGACCCACAAGTTCTCAAACTGCTCGCAGCAAGCGTCTGAATCCAGAGAATACTCCCCGCTTGCGCGAGGAGGCCCGGAGTACCCTCAGATACGGCCTAAAGCAGGACTTTCTGGCCCTGAAAATCAAAGAACATCATTCGTCGTTGTTTTTTAGACAAATTTCTAAACCCATTGGCACTTCCTTTTGCAGGAAATGTGAGAGATTATGATCCTTATAGACATTAGCCCCACGGTAGGGACAAACGTACCTTTATGCAGATGCTCTATGATCCGGGCAATCTCATTTGGTCGTAAATTGAAGAAAATCAAAGGGCTATATGCCTTATTCTCCTTGTTTTCGCTGGATGGCATGTTGTAACTCATGCGCGTGAAAGCCAAGAACGAAAGGGCATTCCTGGCATAGATCAATATATATGTGGAAACCATATCTCCACTATAGAGGACAAGAAAATTTGGGGCGGTTAGGCAAAAAGCGCACGTAAAAATGAAGTACTTTCAAGGACTGCCATAGAATGGACAGATGTTCACTAAAAGGGTAATAATCTTGTCATTCGGAGCCCATGTCGGACCCACGAGTTCTCAAACTACTCGCGGCGAGCGTCTGAATCCTGAAAATACTCCTCGTTTGCACGAGGAGGCCCGGAGTAACCTCAGATACGGCCTTAAGAAGGACTTTTTGGCCCTGAAAGTGAAACAACATCATTGGTCGTTGTTTTTCAGACAAGTTTCTGAACCCATTGGCACTTCATTTTGAAGGAAATTTGAGAGATTATGTTCCTTAGAGACATTAGCCCCCCTGGAAGGGACAAACGTACCTTTCTGCAGATGCTCTATGATCCAGGCAATCTCATTTGGCCGTAAATTGAAGAAAATCCAGCGGCTATATGCCTTATTCTCCTTGTTTTCGCCGGATGGCATGCTGTAACTCATGCACGTGAAAGGTAAGAACTAAAGGGCATTCCTGGTATCGGTCAATATATACGTGGAAACGATATCTCCACTATAGAGGACAAGAAATTTTGGGGCAATCAAGCAAAAAGCGCACGAGAAAATGAAGTACTTTCAACGACTGCCATAGAATGGACAGATGCTCACTAAGACGGTCATAATTTTGTCATTAGGAGTCCGTGTCGGACCCACAAGTTCTCAAACTGCTCGCAGCGAGTGTCTGAATCCAGAAAAAACTTCCCGCTTGCGCGAGGAGGCCCGGAGTACCCTCAGATACGGCCTTAAGCAGGACTTTTTGGCCCTGAAAGTCAAAGAACATCATTCGTCGCTGTTTTTTTAGACAAGTTTCCGAACCCATTGGCACTTCCTTTTGAAGGAAATTTGAGAGATTATGTTCCTTATTGACATTAGCCCCCTAGTAGGGAAAAATGTACCTTTCTATAGATGCTCTATGATCCGGGCAATCTCATTTGGCCGTAAATTGAAGAAAATCCAGCAGCTATATGCCTTATTCTCCTTGTTGTCGCGGATGGCATGTTGCAACTCATGCGCGTGAAAGCCAAGAACAAAAGGGCATTCCTGGCATTGATCAATATATATGTGGAAGCGATATCTCCACTATAGAGGACAAGAAATTTTGGGGCAGTTAGGCAAAAAGCGCACGTGAAAATGAAGTACTTTCAAGGACTGCCATAGAATGGAGAGACGTTCACTAAAAGGGTAATAATTTTGCCATTCGGAGCCCGTGTCGGACCCACACGTTCTCAAACTGCTAGCAGCAAGCATCTGAATCTAGAGAATACTCCTCGCTTGCGCGAGGAGGCCCGGAGTACCCTCAGATACAGCCTAAAGCAGGACTTTTTGGCCCTGAAAGTCAAAGAACATCATTCGTCGTTGTTTTTCAGACAAGTTTCTGAACCCATTGGCACTTCCTTTTGAAGGAAATGTGAGAGATTATATTCCTTATAGACATTAGCCCTCCGGTCGGGACAAGCGTACCTTTCTGCGGATGCTCTATGATCCGGGCAATCTCATTTGGTCGTAAATTGAAGAAAATCCGACGGCTATATGCCTTATTCTCCTTGTTTTCGCCGGATGGCATGCTGTAACTCATGCGCGTGAAAGCCAAGAGCAAAAGGGCATTCCTGGCATAGATCAATATATATGTGGAAACCATATCTGCACTATAGAGGACAAGAAATTTTGGGGCGGTTAGGCAAAAAGCGCACGTGAAAATGAAGTACTTTCAAGGACTGCCATAGAATGGACAGATGTTCACTAAAAGGGTTATAATTTTGTCATTCGGAGCCCATGCCGCACCCACAAGTTCTCAAACTACTCACGGCGAGTGTCTGAATCCAGAAAATACTCCTCGTTTGCGCGAGGAGGGCCGGAGTACCCTCAGATACGGCCTTAAGAAGGACTTTTTGGCCCTGAAAGTCAAAGAACACCATTCGTCGCTATTTTTCAGACAAGTTTCTAAACCCATTGGCACTTCCTTTTGAAGGAAATTTGAGAGATTATGTTCCTTAGAGACATTAGCCCCCTGGTAGGGACAAACGTACCTTTCTGCAGATGCTCTATGATCCAGGCAATCTCATTTGGCCGTAAATTGAAGAAAATCCAGCGGCTATATGCCTTATTCTTCTTGTTTTCGCCGGATGGCATGCTGTAACTCATGCACGTGCAAGCTAAGAACTAAAGGGCACTCCTGGCATTGGTCAATATATACGTGGAAATGATATCTCCACGATAGAGGACAAGAAATTTTGGGGCAGTCAAGCAAAAAGCGCACGAGAAAATGAAGTACTTTCAACGACTGCCATAGAATGGACAGATGCTCACTAAGACGGTCATAATTTTGTCATTAGGAGTCCGTGTCGAACCCACAAGTTCTCAAACTGCTCACAGCGAGTGTCTGAATCCAAAAAATACTTCCCGCTTGCGCGAGGAGGCCCGGAGTACCCTCAGATACGGCCTTAAGCAGGACTTTTTGGCCCTGAAAGTCAAAGAACATCATTCGTCACTGTTTTTTTAGACAAGTTTCTGAACCCATTGGCACTTCCTTTTGAAGGAAATTTGAGAGATTATGTTCCTTATTGACATTAACCCCCTAGTAGGGAAAAACGTACCTTTTTGCAGATGCTCTATGATCCGGGCTATCTCATTTGGCCGTAAATTGAAGAAAATCCAGCGGCTATATGCCTTATTCTCCTTGTTGTCGCTGGATGGCATGCTGTAACTCATGCATGTGAAAGCCAAGAACAAAAGGGCATTCCTGGCATCTATCAATATATATGTGGAAGCGATATCTCCACTATAGAGGACAAGAAATTTTGGGGCGGTTAGGCAAAAAGCGCACGTGAAAATGAAGTACTTTCAAGGACTGCCATAGAATGGACAGATGTTGACTAAAAGGGTAATAATTTTGTCATTCGGAGCCCGTGTCGAAACCACAAGTTCTCAAACTGCTCGCGGCGAGCGTCTGAATCAAGAAAATACTCCCCGCTTGCACGAGGAGGCTCGGAGTACCCTCAGATACAGCCTTAAGCAGGACTTTTTGGCCCTGAAAGTCAAAGAACATCATTCGTTGCTGTTTTTCAGACAAGTTTCTGAACCCGTTGGCACTTCCTTTTGAAGGAAATTTGAGAGATTATGTTCCTTATAGACATTAGCCCCTCCGGTAGGGACAAACGTACCTTTCTACAGATGCTCTATGATCCGGGCAATCTCATTTCGCCGTAAATTGAAGAAAATCCAGCGGCTATATGCCTTATTCTCCTTGTTGTAGCCGGATGGCATGCTCTAACTCATGCGCGTGAAGGCCAAGAACAAAAGGGCATTCCTGGCATCGATCAATATATATGTCGAAGCGATATCTCCACTATAGAGACAAGAAATTTTGGGGCGGTTAGGCAAAAAGCGCACGTGAAAATGAAGTACTTTCAAGGACTGCCATAGAATGCACAGATGTTCACTAAAAGGGTAATAATTTTGTCATTCGGAGCCCGTTTCGGACCAACAAGTTCTCAAACTGCTCGCAGCAATCGTCTGAATCCAGAGAATACTCCCCGCTTGCGCGAGGAGGCCCGGAGTACCCTCAAATACAGCCTAAAGCAGGACTTTTTGGCCCTGAAAGTCAAAGAACATCATTCGTCGTTGTTTTTCAGACAAGTTTCTGAACCCATTGGCACTTCCTTTTGAAGGAAATGTGAGAGATTATGTTCCTTATAGACATTAGCCCCCCGGTAGTGACAAACGTACCTTTCTGCAGATGCTCTATGATCCGGGCAATCTCATTTGGTCGTAAATTGAAGAAAATCCAACGGCTATATGCCTTATTCTCCTTGTTTTCGCCGGATGGCATGCTGTAACTCATGCGCGTTAAAGCTAAGAACAAAAGGGCATTCCTGGCACAGATCAATATATATGTGGAAACGATATCTCCACTATAGAGGACAAGAAATTTTGGGGCGGTTAGGCAAAAAGCGCACGTGAAAATGAAGTACTTTCAAGGACTGCAATAGAATGGACAGTTGTTCATTAAAAGGGTAATAATTTTGTCATTCAGAGCCCGTGTCGGACCCACAAGTTCTCAAACTACTCGCGGCGAGCGTCTATATCCAGAAAATACTCCTCATTTGCGCGAGAAGGCTCGGAGTACCCTCAGATACGGCCTTAAGCAGGACTTTTTGGCCCTAAAAGTCAAAGAACATCATTCGTCGCTGTTTTTCAGACAAGTTTCTGAACCAATTGGCACTTCATTTTGAAGGAAAGTTGAGAGATTATGTTCCTTATAGACATTAGCCCCCCTGGTAGGGACAAACGTACCTTTCTTCAGATGATCTATGATCCAGGCAATCTCATTTGGTCGTAAATTGAAGAAAATCCAGTGGCTATATGCCTTATTCTCCTTGTTTTCGCCGGATGGCATGCTGTAACTCATGCACGTGAAAGCCAAGAACTAAAGGGCATTCCTTGAATCGGTCAATATATACGTGGAAACGATATCTCCACTATAGAGGACAAGAAATTTTGGGGCGGTTAGGCAAAAAGCGCACGAGAAAATGAAGTACTTTCAACGACTGCCATAGAATGTACAGATGCTCACTAAGACGGTCATAATTTTGTCATTAGGAGTCCGTGTTGGATCCACAAGTTCTCAAACTGCTCGCAACGAGCGTCTGAATCCAGAAAATACTTCCCGCTTGCGCGAGGAGGCCCGGAGTACCCTCAGATACGGCCTTAAGCAGGACTTTTTGGCCCTGAAAGTCAAAGAACATCATTCGTCGCTGTTTTTTAGACAAGTTTCTGAACCATTGGCACTTCCTTTTGAAGGAAATTTGAGAGATTATGTTCCTTATTGTCATTAGTCCCCCTAGTAGGGAAAAACGTACCTTTCTGCAGATGCTCTATGATCCGGGCAATCTCATTTGGCCGTAAATTGAAGAAAATCCAGCGGCTATATGCCTTATTCTCCTTGTTATCGCCGGATGGCATGCTGTAACTCATGCGCGTGAAAGCCAAGAACAAAAGGGCATTCCTGGCACCGATCAATATATATGTGGAAGCGATATCTCCACTATAGGGGACAAGAAATTTTGGGGCGGTTAGGAAAAAAGCGCATGCGAAAATGAAGTACTTTCAAGGACTTTCATAGAATGGACAGATGTTGACTAAAAGGGTAATAATTTTGTCATTCGGAGCCCGTGTCGGACCCACAAGTTCTCAAACTACTCGCGGCGAGCGTCTAAATCCAGAAAATACTCCCCACTTGCGCGAGGAGGCCCGGAGTACCCCCAGATACGGCCTTAAGAAGGACTTTTTGGCCCTGAAAGTCAAAGAACATCATTCGTTGCTGTTTTTCAGACAAGTTTCCGAACCCGTTGGCACTTCCTTTTGAAGTAAATTTGAGAGATTATGTTCCTGATAGACATTAGCCCCCCGGTAGGGACAAACATACCTTTCTACAGATGCTCTACGATCCGGGCAATCTCATTTGGCCGTAAATTGAAGAAAATCCAGCGGCTATATGCCTTATTCTCCTTGTTGTCGCCGGATGGCATGCTGTAACTCATGCGCGTGAAAGCCAAGAACAAAAGGGCATTCCTGGCATCGATCAATATATATGTGGAAGCGATATCTCCACTATAGAGGACAAGAAATTTTGGGGCGGTTAGGCAAAAAGCGCACATGAAAATGAAGTACTTTCAAGGACTGCCATAGAATGGATAGATGTTCACTAAAAGGGTAATAATTTTGTCATTCGGAGCCCGTGTCGGACCCACAAGTTCTCAAACTACTCGCAGCAAGCATCTGAATCCAGAGAATACTCCCCGCTTGCGCGAGGAGGCCCGGAGTACCCTCAAATACGGCCTAAAGCAGGACTTTTCGGCCCTGAAAGTCAAAGAACATCATTCGTCGTTGTTTTTCAGACAAGTTTCTGAACCGATTGGCAGTTCCTTTTGAAGGAAATGTGAGAGATGATGTTCCTTATAGACATTAGCCCCCCGGTAGGGACAAACATACCTTTCTGCAGATGCTCTATGATCCGGGCAATCTCATTTGGTCGTAAATTGAATACAATCCAACGGCTATATGCCTTATTCTCCTTGTTTTCGCCGGATGGCATGCTGTAACTCATGCGCGTGAAAGCCAAGAACAAAAGGGCATTCCTGGCATAGATCAATATATATGTGGAAACGATATATCCAATATAGAGGACAAGAAATTTTGGGGCAGTCAAGCAAAAAGCGCACGAGAAAATGAAGTACTTTCAACGACTGCCATAGAATGTACAGTGCTCACTAAGACGGTCATAATTTTGTCATTAGGAGTCCGTGTTGGATCCACAAGTTCTCAAACTGCTCGCAACGAGTGTCTGAATCCAGAAAATATTTCCCGCTTGCGCGACGAGGCCTGGAGTACCCTCAGATACGGCCTTAAGCAGGAATTTTTGGCCCTGAAAGTCAAAGAACATCATTCGTTGCTGTTTTTCAGACAAGTTTCTGAACCCATTGGCACTTCCTTTTGAATGAAATTTGAGAGATTATGTTCCTTATAGACATTAGCCCCCCTGGTAGGGACAAACGTACCTTTCTGTAGATGCTCTATGATCCAGGCAATCTCATTTGGCCGTAAATTGAAGAAAATCCAGCGGCTATATGCCTTATCCTCCTTGTTTTCGGCGGATGGCACGCTGTAACTCATGCACTTGAAAGCCAAGAACTAAAGGGCATTCCTGGCATCGATCAATATATATGTGGAAACGATATCTCCACTAAAGAGGACAAGAAATTTTGGGGCAGTCAAGCAAAAAGCGCACGAGAAAATGAAGTACTTTCAATGACTGCCATAGAATGGACACATGCTCACTAAGACGGTCATAATTTTGTCATTAGGAGTCCGTGTTGGACCCACAAGTTCTCAAAATGCTCGCAGCGAGCGTCTGAATCCAGAAAATACTTCCTGCTTGTGCGAGGAGGACAAGAGTACCCTCAGATACGGCCTTAAGCAGGACTTTTTGGCCCTAAAAGTCAAAGAACATCATTCGTCGTTGTTTTTTAGAGAAGTTTCTGAACCCATTGGCACTTCCTTTTGAAGGAAATTTGAGAGATTATGTTCCTTATAGACATTAGCCCCCCTGGTAGGGACAAACGTACCTTTCTGCAGATGCTCTATGATCCAGGCAATCTCATTTGGCCGTAAATTGAAGAAAATCCAGCGGCTATATGCCTTATTCTCCTTGTTTTCGCCGGATGGCATGCTGTAACTCATGCACGTGAAAGCCAAGAACTAAAGGGCATTCCTGGCATCGGTCAATATATATGTGGAAACGATATCTCCACTATAGAGGACAAGAAATTTTGGGGCAATCAAGCAAAAAGCGCACGAGAAAATGAAGTACTTTCAAGGAGTGCCAAAGAATGGACAGATGCTCACTAAGACGGCCATAATTTTGTCATTGGGAGTCCGTGTCGGACCCACAATTTCTCAAACTGCTCACGGCGAGCGTCTGAATCCAGAAAATACTCCCCGCTTGCGCGAGGAGGACCGGAGTACCCTCAGATACGGCCTTAAGTAGGACTTTTTGGCCCTGAAAGTATAAGAACATCATTCGTCGCTGTTTTTCACACAAGTTTCTGAACCCATTGGCACTTCCTTTTGAAGGAAATTTGAGATATTATGTTCCTTATAGACATTAACCCCCCTGGTAGGGACAAACGTACCTTTTTGCAGATGCTCTATGATCTAGGCAATCTCATTTTGCCGTAAATTGAAGAAAATACTGCGGCTATATGCCTTATTCTCCTTGTTTTTGCCGAATGGCATGCTGTAACTCATGCACGTCAAAGCCAAGAACTAATGGGCATTCCTGGCATCGGTCAATATATATGTGGAAACGATATCTCCACTATAGAGGACAACAAATTTTGGGGCAGTCAAGCAAAAAGCGCACGAGAAAATGAAGTACTTTCAAGGACTGCCATAGAATGGACAGATGCTCACTAAGACAGTCATAATTTTGACATTACGAGTCCGCGTTGGACCCACAAGTTCTCAAACTGCTCGCGGTGAGCGTCTGAATCCAGAAAATACTCCCCGCTTGCGGGAGGAGGCCCGGAGTACCCTCAGATACGGCCTTAAGCAGGACTTTTTGGCCCTGAAAGTCAAAGAACATCATTCGTCACTGTTTTTTAGACAAGTTTCAGAACCCATTGGCACTTCCTTTTGAAGGAAATTTGAGAGATGATGTTCCTAATAGACATTAGCCCCCCCTGGTAGGGACAAACGTACCTTTCTGCAGATGCTCTATGATCCGGGCACTTTCATTTGGCCGTAAATTGAAGAAAATCCAGCGGCTATATGCCTTATTCTCCTTGTTTTTGCCAGATGGCATGCTGTAACTCATGCGCGTGAAAGCCAAGAACAAAAGGGCATTCCTGGCATCGATCAATATATATGTGGAAGAGATATCTCCACTATAGAGGACAAGAAATTTTGGTGCGGTTAGGCAAAAAGCGCACGTGAAAATGAAGTACTTTCAAGGACTGCCATAGAATGGACAGATGTTCACTGAAAGGGTAATAATTTTGTCATTCGGAGCCTGTGTCGGACGCACAAGTTCCCAGACTGCTCACGGCGAGTGTCTGAATCCAGAAAATACTCCCCGCTTGCACGAGGAGGCCCGGAGTACATTCAGATACGGCCTTAAGCAGGACTTTTTGGCCCTGAAAGTCAAAGAACATCATTCGTCGTTGTTTTTCAGACAAGTTTCTGAACCCATTGGCACTTCCTTTTGAAGGAAACGTGAGAGATTATGTTCCTGATAGAAATTAGCCCCCCGGTAGGGACAAACATACCTTTCTGCAGATGCTCTATGATCCGGGCAATCTCATTTGGTCGTAAATTGAAGAAACTCCAGCGGCTATATGCCTTATTCTCCTTGTTTTCGCGGGATGGCATGCTGTAACTCATGCGCGTGAAAGCCAAGAACAAAAGGGCATTCCTGGCATCGACCAATATATATGTGGAAACGATATCTCCACTATAGACGACAAGAAATTTGGGGCAGTCAGGAAAAAAGCGCACGAGAAAATGAAGTACTTTCAAGGACTGCCATAGAATGGACAGATGCTCACTAAGACGGTCATAATTTTGTCATTAGGTGTCCATGTCGGACCCATAAGTACTCAAACTGATCGCGGCGAGCGCGCGGATCGAAAAATTACTCCCCGCTTGCGCCAGGAGGCCCGGAGTACCCTCAAATTCAGCCTTAAGCAGGACTTTTTGGCCCTGAAAGTCAAAGAACATCATTCATCGTTGTTTTCAGAGAAGGTTCTTAACCCATTGGCACTTCCTTTTGAATGAAATTCGAGAGATTATGTTGCTTATAGAGATTAGTCCCGCTCGTAGGGACAAACGTACCTTTCTGCGGATACTCTATGATCCGGACAATCTCATTCGCCGAATGGCATGCTGTAACTCATGCGCGTGAAAGCCAAGAACAAAAGGGCATTCCTGGCATTGATCAATATATATGTGGAAACGATATCTCCACTATAGAGGACAAGAAATTTTTGGGCGGTTAGGCAAAAAGCGCACGTGAAAATGAAGTACTTTCAAGGACTGCCATAGAATGGACAGATGTTCACTAAAAGGGTAATAATTTTGTCATTCGGAGCCCGTGTCGGACCCACAAGTTCTCAAACTACTCGCGGCGAGCGTCTGAATCCAGAAAATACTCCTCGTTTGCGCGAGGAGGCCCGGAGTACCCTCAGATACGGCCTTAAGTAGGACTTTTTGGCCTTGAAAGTCAAAGAACATCATTCGTCGCTGTTTTTCAGACAAGTTTCTGAACCCATTGGCACTTCCTTTTGAAGGAAATTGGAGAGATTATGTTCCTTATAGACATTAGCCCCCCTGGTAGGGACAAATGTACCTTTCTACATATGCTCTATGATCCAGGCAATCTCATTTGGCCGTAAATTGAAGAAAATCCAGCAGCTATATGCCTTATTCTCCTTGTTTTCGCCGGATGGCATGCTGTAACTCATGCACGTGAAAGCCAAGAACTAAAGGGCATTCCTGGCATCGGTCAATATATATGTGGAAAAGATATCTCCACTATAGAGGACAAGAAATTTTGGGGCAGTCAAGCAAAAAGTGCACGAGAAAATGAAGTACTTTCAACGACTGCCATAGAATGGACAGATGCTCACTAAGACGGTCATAATTTTGTCATTAGGAGTCCGTGTCGGACCCACAAGTTCTCAAGCTGCTCGCAGCGAGCGTCTGAATCCAGAAAATACTTCCCGCTTGCGTGAGGATGCCCGGAGTACCCTCAGATACGGCCTTAAGCAGGACTTTTTGGCCCTGAAAGTCAAAGAACATCATTCGTCGCTGTTTTCTAGACAAGTTTCTGAACCCATTGGCACTTCCTTTTGAAGGAAATTTGAGAGATTATGTTCCTTATTGACATTAGCCCCCCTAGTAGGGAAAACGTACCTTTCTGCAGATGCTCTATGATTCGGGCAATCTCATTTGGCCGTAAATTTAAGAAAATCCAGCGGCTATATGCCTTATTCTCCTTGTTGTCGCCGGATGGCATGCTGTAACTCATGCGCGTGAAAGCCACGAACAAAAGGGCATTCCTGGCATCGATCAATATATATGTGGAAGCGATATGTCCACTATAGAGGACAAGAAATTTAGGGGCGGTTAGGCAAAAAGCGCACGTGAAAATGAAGTACTTTCAAGGACTGCCATAGAATGGACAGATGTTGACTAAAACTGTATAAATTTTGTCATTCGGAGCCCGTCTCGGACCCACAAGTTCTCAAACTGCTCGCGGCGAGCGTCTGAATCCAGAAAATTCTTCCAGCTTGCGTGAGGAGGCCCGGAGTACCCTCAGATACGGCATTAAGCAGGACTTTTTGGCCCTGAAAGTCAAAGAACATCATTCGTCACTGTTTTTCAGACAAGTTTCTGAACCCGTTGGCACTTCCCTTTGAAGGAAATTTGAGAGATTATGTTCCTTATAGACATTAGCCCCCCGGTAGGGACAAACATACCTTTCTACAGATGCTCTAAGATCCGGGCAATATCATTTGGCCGTAAATTGAAGAAAATCCAGCGGCTATATGCCTTATTCTACTTGTTTTCGCCGGATGGCATGCTGTAACTCATGCGCATGAAAGTCAAGAACAAAAGGGCATTCCTGGCATCGATCAGTATATATGTGGAAGTGATATCTCCACTATAGAGGACAAGAAATTTTGGGGCGGTTAGGCAAAAAGCGCACGTGAAAATGAAGTACTTTAAAGGACTACCATAGAATGAACAAATGTTCACTAAAAGGGTAATAATTTTGTCGTTCGGAGCCTGTGTCGGACCCACAAGTTGTCAAGCTACTCGCGGCGAGCGTCTGAATCCAAAAAATACTCCCCGTTTGTGCATGGAGGCCCGGAGTACCCTCAGATATGGCCTTAAGCAGGACTTTTTGGCCCTGAAAGTCAAAGAACATCATTTGTCGTTGTTTTTCACAAAAGTTTCTGAACCCATTGGCACTTCCTTTTGAAGAAAATTTGAGAGATTATGTTCCTTATAGACATTAGCCCCCCTGGTAGGGACAAACGTACCTTTCTGCAGATGCTCTATGATCCAGGCAATCTCATTTGGCCGTAAATTGAAGAAAATCTAGTGGCTATATGCCTTATTCTCCTTGTTTTCACCGGATGGCATGCTGTAACTCATGCATGTGAAAGCCAAGAACAAAATAGAATTCCTGGCATCGATCAATATATATGTGGAAGCGATATCTCGACTATGGAGGACAAGAAATTTTGGGGCGGTTAGGCAAAAAGCGCACGTGAAAATGAAGTACTTTCAAGGACTGCCATAGAATGGACAAATGTTGACTAAAAGGGTAATAATTTTGTCATTCGGAGCCCGTCTCGGACCCACAAGTTCTCAAACTGCTCGCGGCGACCGTCTGAATCCAGAAAATACTCCCCGCTTGCACGAGGAGGCCCGGAGTGCCCTCAGATACGGCCTTAAGCAGGACTTTTTGGCCCTGAAAGTCAAAGAACATCATTTGTTGCTGTTTTTCAGACAAGTTTCTGAACCCGTTGGCACTTCCTTTTGAAGGAAATTTGAGAGATTATGTTCCTTATAGACATTAGCCCCCCGGTAGGGACAAACGTACCTTTCTACAGATGCTCTATAATCCGGGTAATCTCATTTGGCCTTAAATTGAAGAAAATCCAGCGGCTATATGCCTTATTCTCCTTGTTTTTGCCGGATGGCATGCTGTAACTCATGCGCGTGAAAGCCAAGAACAAAAGGGCATTCCTTGCATCGATCAGTATATATGTGGAAGCGATATCTCCAGTATAGAGGACAAGAAATTTTGGGGCGGTTAGGCAAAAAGCGCATGTGAAAATGAAGTACTGTAAAGGACTGCCATAGAATGGACAAATGTTCATTAAAAGGGTAATAATTTTGTCATTCGGAGCCTGTGTCGGACCCACAAGTTCTCAAGCTACTCGCGGCGAGCGTCTGATTCCAAAAAATACTCCCCATTTGCGCAAGGAGGCCCGGAGTACCCTCAGATATGGCCTTAAGCAGGACTTTTTGGCCCTGAAAGTCAAAGAACATCATTCGTTGCTGTTTTTCACAAAAGTTTCTAAACCCATTGGCACTTCCTTTTGAAGAAAATTGGAGAGATTATGTTCCTTATAGACATTAGCCCCCCTGGTAGGGACAAACCTACCTTTCTGCATATGCTCTATGATCCAGGCAATCTCATTTGGCCGTAAATTGAGGAAAATCCAGCGGCTATATGCCTTATTCTCCTTGTTTTCGTCGGATGGCATGCTGTAACTCATGCACGTGAAAGCCAAGAACTAAAGGGCATTCCTGGCATCGGTCAATATATATGCGGAAACGATATCTCCACTATAGAGGACAAGAAATTTTGGGGCAGTCAAGAAAAAAGCGCACGAGAAAATGAAGTACTTTCAAGGACTGCCATAGAATGGACAGATGCTCACTAACACGGCCATAATTTTGTCATTAGGAGTCCGTGTCGGACCCACAAGTTCTCAAACTGCTCGTGGCGAGTGTCTGAATCCAGAAAATACTTCCCGCTTGCGGGAGGAGGCCCGGAGTACCCTCAGATACGGCCTTAAGCATGACTTTTTGGCCCTGAAAGTCAAAGAACATCATTCGTCGTTGTTTTTTAGACAAGTTTCTGAACCCATTGGCACTTCCTTTTGAAGGAAATTTGAGAGATTATGTTGTTCATAGACATTAGCCCCCCGGTAGGGACAAAAGTACCTTAGTGCAGATGCTCTATGATCCGGGCAATCTCATTTGGCCGTAAATTGAAGAAAATCTTGCGGCTATATGCCTTATTGTCCTTGTTTTCGCCGGATGGCATGCTGTAACTAATGCACGTGAAGGCCAAGAACAAAAGGGCATTCCTGGCATCGATCAATATATATGTGGAAGCGATATCTCCACTATAGAGGACAAGAAATTTTGGGGCGGTTAGGCAAAAAGCGCATGTGAAAATGAAGTACTTTCAAGGACTGCCACAGAATGGACAGATGTTCACTAATAGGGTAATAATTTTGTCATTCGGAGCCCGTGTCAGACCCACAAGTTCTCAAACTGCTCGCCGCGAGTGTCTGAATCCAGAAAATACTCCCCGCTTGCGCGAGGAGGACCGGAGTACCCTCAAATACGGCCTTAAGTAGGACTTTTTGGCCCTGAAAGTCAAAGAACATCATTCGTCGCTATTTTTCAGACAAGTTTCTGAACCCATTGGCACTTCCTTTTGAAGGAGATTTGAGAGATTATGTTCCTTATAGACATTAGCCCCCCTGGTAGGGACAAACATACCTTTCTTCAGATGCTCTATGATCCATGCAATCTCATTTGACCGTAAATTGAAGAAAATACAGCGGCTATATGCATTATTCTCCTTGTTTTCGCCGAATGGCATGCTGTAACTAAAGGGAATCCTAGCATCGGTCAATATATATGTGGAAACGATATCTCCACTATAGAGGACCAGAAATTTTGGGGCAGTCAAGCAAAAAACGCACGAGAAAATGAAGTACTTTCAAGGACTGCCATAGAATGGACAGATGCTCACTAAGACAGTCATAATTTTGACATTAGGAGTCCGTGTTGGACCCACAAGTTCTCAAACTGCTCGCGGCGAGTGTCTAAATCCAGAAAATACTCCCCGCTTGCGCGAGGAGGCCCGGAGTACCCTCAGATACGGCCTTAAGCAGGACTTTTTGGCCCTGAAAGTCAAAGAACATCATTCGTCGCTATTTTTCAGACAAGTTTCTGAACCCATTAGCACTTCCTTTTGAAGGAAATTTGAGAGATTATGTTCCTTATAGACATTAGCCCCCCGGTAGGGACAAATGTACCTTTCTTCAGATGCTCTATGATCCGGGCAATCTCATTTGGTCGTAAATTGAAGAAAATCCAGCGACTATATGCCTTGTTCTCCTTGTTTTCGTCGGATGGCATGCTGTAACTCATGCGCGTGAAAGCCAAGAACAAAAGGGCATTGCTGGCATCGATCAATATATATGTGGAAACGATATCTCCACTATAGAGGACAAGAAATTTTGGGGCGGTTAGGCAAAACGCGCACGTGAAAATGAAGTACTTTCAAGGACTGCCATAGAATGGACAGATGTTGACTAAAAGGGTAATAATTTTGTCATTCGGAGCCCGTGTCGGACCCACAAGTTCTCAAACTACTCGCGGCGAGCGTCTGAATCCAGAAAATACTCCCCGTTTGTGCGAGGAGGCCCGGAGTACCCTCAGATACGGCCTTAAGCAGGACTTTTTGGCCCTGAAAGTCAAAGAACATCATTCGTCGTTGTTTTCATACAAGTTTCTGAACCCATTGGCACTTCCTTTTGAAGGAAATTTTAGAGATTATGTTCCTTATAGACATTAGCCCCCCTGGTAGTGACAAATGTACCTTTCTGTAGATGCTCTATGATCCAGGCAATCTCATTTGGCCGTAATTTGAAGAAAATCCAGCGGCTATATGCCTTATTCTCCTTGTTTTCGCCGGATGGCATGCTGTAACTCATGCACGTGAAAGCCAAGAACTAAAGGGCATTCCTGGCATCGGTCAATATATATGTGGAAACGATATCTCCACTATAGAGGACCAGAAATTTTCGGGCAGTCAAGCAAAAAGCGCACGAGAAAATGAAGTAGTTTCAAGGACTGCCAAAGAATGGACAGGTGCTTACTAAGACGGTCATAATTTTGTCATTAGGAGTCCGTGTCAGACCCACAAGTTCTCAAACTACTCGTGGCGAGCGTCTGAATCCAGAAAATACTCCCCACTTGCACGAGGAGGCCCGGAGTACCCTCAGATACGGCCTTAAGGAGGACTTTTTGGCCCTGAAAGTCAAAGAACATCATTCGTTGCTATTTCTCAGACAAGTTTCTGAACCCATTGGCACTTCCTTTTGAAGGAAATTTGAGAGATTATGTTACTTATAGACATTAGCCTCCCTGGTAGGGACAAACGTACCTTTCTGCAGATGCTCTATGATCCGGGCAATCTCATTTGGCCGTAAATTGAAGAAAATCGAGCGGCTATATGCCTTATTCTCCTTGTTTTCGCCAGATGGCATGCTGTAACTCATGCGCGTGAAAGACAAGAACAAAAGGGAATTCCTGGCATCGATCAATATATATGTGGAAGCGATATCTCCACTATAGAGGACAAGAAATTTTGGGGCGGTTAGGCAAAAAGCGCACGTGAAAATGAAGTACTTTCATGGACTGCCATAGAATGGACAGATGTTCACAAAAAGGGTAATAATTTTGTCATTCGGAGCCCGTGTCGGACCCACAAGTTCTCAAACTGCTCGCGGCGAGCGTCTGAATCCAGAAAATACTCCCAGCTTGTGCGAGGAGGCCCATAGTACACTCAGATACGGCCTTAAGCAGGACTTTTTGGCCCTGAAAGTCAAAGAACATCATTCGTCGCTGTTTTACAGACAAGTTTCTGAAGCCATTGGCACTTCCTTTTGAAGGAAATTTGAGAGATTATGTTCCTTATAGACATTAGCCCCCCGGTAGGGACAAACGTACATTTCTACAGATGCTCTATGATCCGGGCAATCTCATTTGGTCGTAAATTGAAGAAAATCCAGCGGCTATATGCCTTATTCTCCTTGTTTTCGCCGGATGGCATGCTGTAACCTATGCACGTGAAAGCCAAGAACTAAAGGGCATTCCTGGCATCGGTCAATATATATGTGGAAACGATATCTCCACTATAGAGGACCAGAAATTTTGGGGCAGTCAAGCAAAAAGTGCACGAGAAAATGAAGTACTTTCAAGGACTGCCATAGAATGGACAGATGCTTACTAAGATGGTCATAATTTTGTCATTAGGAGTCTGTGTCAGACCCACAAGTTCTCAAACTGCTCGCGGTGAGCGTCTGAATCCAGAAAATACTCCCCGCTTGCGCAAGGAGGCCTGGAGTACCCTCAGATACGGCCTTAAGCAGGACTTTTTGGCCCTGAAAGTCAAAGAACATCATTCGTCGCTGTTTTTCAGACAAGTTTCTGAACCCATTGGCACTTCCTTTTGAAGGAAATTTGAGAGATTATATTCCTTATAGGCATTAGCCCCCCTGGTAGGGAAAAACGTACCTTTCTGCAGATGTTCTAAGATCCGGGCAATCTCATTTGGCCGTAAATTGAAGAAAATCCAGCGGCTATATGCTTTATTCTCCTTCTTTTCGCCGGATGGCATGCTGTAACTCATGCGCGTGACAGCCAAGAACAAAAGGGAATTCCTGGCATAGATCAATATATATGTGGAAGGGATATCTCCACTATAGAGGACAAGAAATTTTGGGGCGGTTAGGCAAAAAGCGCACGTGAAAATGAAGTACTTTAAAGGACTGCCATAGAATGGACAGATGTTCACTAAAAGGGTAATAATTTTGTCATTCGGAGCCTGTGTCGGACCCACAAGTTCTCAAACTGCTCGCGGCGAGCGTCTGAATCCAGAAAATACACCCAGCTTGCGCGAGGAGGCCCATAGTACACTCAGATACGACCTTAAGCAGGACTTTTTGGCCCTGAAAGTCAAAGAACATCATTCGTTGCTGTTTTCAGACAAGTTTCTAAACCCATTGGCACTTCCTTTTGAAGGAAATTTGAGAGATTATGTTCCTTATAGACATTAGCCCCCCTGTAGGGACAAATGTACCTTTCTGCAGATGCTCTATGATCCGGGCAATCTCATTTGGTCGTAAATTGAAGAAAATCCAGCGGCTATATGCCTTATTCTCCTTGTTTTCGCCGGATGGCATGCTGTAACTCATGCGCTTGAAAGCCAAGAACAAAAGGGAATTCCTGGCATCGATCAATATATATGTGGAAGAGATATCTCCACTATAGAGCACAAGAAATTTTGGGGCGGTTAGGCAAAAAGCGCACGTGAAAATGAAGTACTTTCAAGGACTGCCATAGAATGGACAGATGTTCACTAAAAGGGTGATAATTTTGTCATTCAGAGCCCGTGTCGGACCCACAAGTTCTCAAACTGCTCGCGGCGAGCGTCTGAGTCCAGAAAATACTCCCAGGTTGCGCGAGGAGGCCCATAGTACACTCAGATACGACCTTAAGCAGGACTTTTTGGCCCTGAAAGTCAAAGAACATCATTCGTCGCTGTTTTTCAGACAAGTGTGTGAACCCATTGGCACTTCCTTTTGAAGGAAATTTGAGAGATTATGTTCCTTATAGACATTAGCCCCCCGGTAGGGACAAACGTACCTTTCTACAGATGCTCTATGATCCGGGCAATCTCATTTGGTCGTAAATTGAAGAAAATCCAGCGGTTATATGCCTTATTCTCCTTGTTTTCGCCGGATGGCATGCTGTAACCTATGCACGTGAAAGCCAAGAACTAAAGGGCATTCCTGGCATCAGTCAATATATATGTGGAAACGATATCTCCACTATAGAGGACCAGAAATTTTGGGGCAGTCAAGCAAAAAGTGCACGAGAAAATGAAGTACTTTCAAGGACTACCATAGAATGGACAGATGCTTACTAAGATGGTCATAATTTTGTCATTAGGAGTCCGTGTCAGACCCACAAGTTCTCGAACTGCTCGCGGTGAGCGTCTGAATCCTGAAAATACTCCCTGCTTGCGCGAGGAGGCCTGGAGTACCCTCAGATACGACCTTAAGCAGGACTTTTTGGCCCTGAAAGTCAAAGAACATCATTCGTCGCTGTTTTTCAGACAAGTTTCTGAACCCATTGGCACTTCCTTTTGAAGGAAATTTGAGAGATTATATTCCTTATAGGCATTAGCCCCCCTGGTAGGGAAAAACGTACCTTTCTGCAGATGCTCTATGATCCGGGCAATCTCATTTGGCCGTAAATTGAAGAAAATCCAGCGGCTATATGCCTTATTCTCCTTCTTTTCGCCGGATGGCATGCTGTAACTCATGCGCGTGAAAGCCAAGAACAAAAGGGCATTCCTTGCATAGATCAATATATATGTGGAAGCGATATCTCCACTATAGAGGACAAGAAATTTTGGGGCGGTTAGGCAAAAAGCGCACGTGAAAATGAAGTACTTTAAAGGACTGCCATAGAATGGACAGATGTTCACTAAAAGGGTAATAATTTGATAAAGACTCGACTAGATGGCGAGTCGTTCGTCGGCCCGACCTTTCACGGTACTAGCAGTGGCAATAAGAAATTTCGGTCAAGCGAAGATGCAAGACCGTAAGATCAAAACTAGCGTCGAGTAGATTAGATCAACTCCACGCGCAGCAGCAACAAAATCCTCACAGATCAGCAACAAAGATATTTGATGTCCCCCGACATGGGACGTTTTCTGTAGCTTTATGTAACTCACGACTAAAAACCCATCTGATCTTGTTACACGGCCGTATCCTTTTATTTAAGGAGCGCGCAGGCTCTAAGTACTAACCGACCAGGACTCTGTTACTTGCCTAATCGGCAAGGTCTTTCCCTATTTAAAAACGCTTTAACCCCTAACAACTAGTAGTACTCCGTACTAGCACGTCCTAGTACTTACCAACTCTGACACGTTTTCTTAACTAAATACTAGAAGGCCGCACGCATAAAATATACTTGCTACATCTTGGTAACCTGATGCTTTTCGGATAGGTTCCTGGGTCGTGCACTGGGATTTATTTCCAAGGACTCTGGATAATAATTGATGAGGACCGATCCAATAAGAATTTGCTGTGGAGGCGTTCTGAAGTTGGGTTTCACATCATCTTCCGGTGGAATCTCATGTGCTATGGCGCCCATCATTTTCATATTAGAATTTGTAGCTTGATCAACTTTTGCTAATGTAGTAGTGGACGCATCATCCCCTCCTCCTTGAAACAAAACCGTCCTCGGTTTTGCGCTAAACTTCATGACCTTCTTTTCCAGTGAAACATTTGTATCTATTTTGATTTCTCCCGCAAACATAGTCCGCAACACACGTCGTCTTCCAGCATCCCAAAAGGAGTAAGTGTTTGACCGGCCTTCGTGTGTGGCACAACGGTCATATTGCCATGGTCTCCCCAGTAACAAATGACATGCATCCATTGGCAACACATCACAGATAATTGTATCGATATAGTCGCCAACAGAAAAACGGACACGCACCTTGTGAGTAACTTTCAGTTTGCCAGACTGATATAACCACTCAACACGGTGTGGCTGAGGGTGCTTCCATGCAGGTAACCCCAAAGCTTCCACCAATCCCTTACTGACTGCGTTGGTGTAGCTTCCTCCATCTATGATCAACTTACAATTAGTGTTGTTGATTTTGCATTGAGTTTGAAAAATATTCCATCGCTGCCCCTTATCCTCAATGCGATCTTCTTGCACCCGTTGCACCATCAAAGATGGATATGATTCAGCAGCTTCAAAACTCGCAACCACATCTTCAACATCTTCAGATTTTTCACCAGAAGTGTCAGAAACTGCCTCTTCATCACTAGCGGATGCATAGCCATCTCTCGTGAGCAACACTCTTTTCTCATTAGGACATTCACGCTTCATATGTCCT